>NC_056733.1:1484347784-1484540539 GCF_019279795.1 Protopterus annectens | reverse complement strand
ATGCAGATAAAGCATCTGACAGAGTAAACTGGGATTTTATGAGTAGGGCAATGGTAGCATTTGCATTCCCTCATACAATAATAATAATTAGGGGGATATACAAGGAATTGGAATCAAGAATTAAAGTCTGGGGGTTCCTCTCTAAGTTATGTTATGTTATAAAGGCTTTTATTATGGCCACTAAGGATATGTGGGAAGAGAATAAACAAAAGATAATACAAAAACTGAGAAACTAGAAGCTCTTGTTTATGGATATGGATAGCAATATGCAAGCAGTGAAAATGTCTGTAGCCCCTTTTAGTTTTATATACAGATCAGGCATATTTTTATCAACCAGAGGAGGAGTTGTAGACAATAACTAATAAATAACTGAAGGAATTTATCTGGGAGAGGAAGAGGACAAGGGTGAAGTAGGATAAGTTGATTTTTCCAGTAGAACAAGTTGGTTTAGGATTACCAGATTTCAAGAAATACTTTAGAGCTATACAATTAAGGGTGACATACATAACACAGACAGAAAGTTATAATTCAAACTGGAAAGGAATGATGATGAAACAGGGGAAGAATTGAACAAAATACGGAGAGTGGAATTTTGGTTGCAGATCTATAAAGAGAACAAGAATAGTCATGTACAATACTAGATTCATAAAGAAGCAGAAAGTATACAAAGAACTAAGCCAACACCAGAATGGAGAAAGGAAATTTTGCTGAAAGGGATGACTGCAATTAGGAGTACAGAGAAGATGAAAGAGGGGGCTGTAATTTACTGGAGAAAACTGGGAAAGGAAATGTTATGAGTAGGGCAATGGTAGCATTTGCATTCCCTGATACAATAATAATAATTAGGGGGATATACAAGGAATTGGAATCAAGAATTAAAGTCTGAGGGTTCCTCTCTAAGTTATGTCTGAATAGAGGAACCAGGCAAGGGTATCCTCTTTCCCCTTTATTGTTTGCTTTTTATTTAGAGCAATTGGTAAAGAAAATAAGGGCCTCAAGAAGTTCAAGGATATAATTGGTAGGTAATCAAGAAAAGTTAGCTTTATTTGCAGATACTATTTTGTACCTGATAAAATGAGAAAAAGACATCTTAGTGATGTGGAAAATTTTGAAGCAGTTTCAAGTCTTTTTGGAATATAAAATGAAGATAAAAGAACTGCTATAGCTTTAAATTATGTACTCACATATGAACTGATTTAGCAATACCCACATTAATAGGGACATGATAAAATGAGGCATTTTAGAGTATGGGTTATAAAGGCTTTTATTATGGCCACTAAGGATATGTGGGAAGAGAATAAACAAAAGATAATACAAAAACTGAGAAACTAGAAGCTCTTGTTTATGGATATGGATAGCAATATGCAAGCAGTGAAAATGTCTGTAGCCCCTTTTAGTTTTATATACAGATCAGGCATATTTTTATCAACCAGAGGAGGAGTTGTAGACAATAATTAATAAATAACTGAAGGAATTTATCTGGGAGAGGAAGAGGACAAGGGTGAAGTAGGATAAGTTGATTTTTCCAATAGAACAAGTTGGTTTAGGATTACCAGATTTCAAGAAATATTTTAGAGCTATACAATTAAGGGTGACATACATAACACAAACAGAAAGTTATAATTCAAACTGGAAAGGAATGATGATGAAACAGGAGAATAATTAAAAAAATAAGGAGAGTGGAATTTGGGTTGCAGCTCTATAATGAGAACAAGAATAGTCATGCAAAATACTAGATTCATAAAGAAGCAGAAAGTATACAAAGAACTAAGCCAACACCAGAATGGAGAAAGGAGATTTTGCTGACAGGCATAGCTGCAATTAGGGGTATAGAGAAGATGCAAGAGAGGGCTGTAATTTACTGGAGAAACTGGGAAAGGAACCAAGGTTTTGGGAGCAAATAACTAGAGAGGGAAAGGTAATAGAATGGGAAGAAGCCAAGAAGATATTTGGACTGCTGGCTAGAGATGGCCTCCCTTATCAAAGATTGATATCAGATTATAGGCAAAGAGAAAGGGATATGGGGAACCCTAAGTAAAAGACCTCCTCTGGTAGAGTTTTTAGTTGAATCTAGAACAGAAGCTGCTGTTAAAAAGGGGATAATTAGCAGGGTATGTAAAATATTCCAAGACAACTATAGGAATAAATCAGATGAGTTTATAAAAGATTCAGAAGAGAGGTTGGATAAGCAATTTACAAGGGAACAATGGGAGGACAGATGTATGGTTCTCAATTATGCAACAAAGTCTAGAAGATTCAGGATTTCTGCTTGGAAGTGTTTGCATAGACATTTTCTACCACAAGCAGACTCCAAAGAATCTTTCCTCAATTAGATGGTAAATGTAAATGTTATTTAGAATGAAGCTATAATCTGAGTTTATCAAGATTTACCACCCAAAGTGCTATATATAAAAGAAAATGGACTATGCTGATATCAGGAATGTACTATAGCTTAGAAGGATTTAAGTCATGATTCATTTTCTGTGATTTTACAAAATTAATTATCAAAACTTAATACTTAAATGTTACTCTCCTGAAGAACATCAGAAGGAAATGACAGCTACTCATGTGTTGCCATAGCTCATTGAATAGGGAATTTTATGCCAAGAAATAGACTTTTTTGGTAGATGTGGGAGGGATTCTCCTTCAGATGGACTTGGATGAGTATGGATACAATTCTGTGTATTATAAGTTCATAGGTTCATTTGTAAGCATTAGTCTAGCTGCCCTTGCTGGCCATTTTAAGCCTAATCAGTGTCACCTTTTGGTGCTCATTTGGTGTTAGATTGGCCTTACCCATCCTATACTGATAATTATTTACTATTCCAATAAGAGTAACTGGGATCATAATGTAGATAATTTGAGGGGACCCATGCATGGCATAAAGCATTTAGGAGCTGTCTCTGTCCATTAATATAGTACAGGGGTATTAATATTCACTAGATATGAAATCTGTTATCTTGGGTGTAAATGGATTAAATCACCTGGTTAAAGGGGTCAATATTATCAAATTTTTTAAACATATGAAATCGGATATATCTTGTTTGCAAGAAATACATTTGGCCTTTCTCAGTCATAGGGCTATATCTAAGGTTAATGGGTTTTCTGTTATTCTTATTAACTATGTAGATAATAAATCAATGAGGTATCAATTATGGTTCGTTCAGTTCATTATAAGATCCTTAAGACCTTTCAAGGCAATAATGTTAGGATTCTATTAACAGATACTCAACATTGTATTTTTTACTTTACCTTTAGATTAGTTTGTGCTCTCTTACTGATTAGGAGGCTAATTTACATGGGAGCATGGAATGTCACCTTGATTGGTGACTTTAATGTAAGCTTGGTAAGAATACTAGGTGGCTCCCATATGAATAAGCTGAGGCAGTTTTTAAGCCATTATGGATTATTGTATTCATGGAATAACAAAAACCCTAATTTGAAAGGTTTTACACACTGATCAGAAAATTAGTAAACTTCTAGATTGGAATATTTCTTTCTTTCAGAAAGAATAGATGAACATGTACTAATATAAAGCTCTTGCTAAGATGTTGTCTGATCATTCACCAATTATGATACCTGAATTTGTAAATTGTCATAGAAGGCGTATATTATATATTAATAATTCTATCATCATTATCCACTATAAAGAAATGCAAGAGTTTATTAGACTATTTTGGCATTTTAATAGCACAGATGAAATATATTTCCTGGTTGTTTGTAGATCCTTTAAAGCTTCAATAAAAAACATAGAAATAAAAATTCATCTACAGATGAGAAAGTTGAACAGCTTTTTATTCTGGATCAGTTGTATGAAGCTAGCCCTCTTATGCATGGACATAAAATAGTGGAATTAAATCATAGATTAATAACTATTATACTGCAATGGAAAGCCAGGCAGAATAAATTAAGCAATACAGGTATTATCAGACATATTTACATCATTCTTTCTTTAAAAATATTTTTATGAAGCTTAAATCAAAATTTGTGCTGGGCTTTAAAAATGAGATATTGCAGTCACTAGTCTCTGATGACAGTATGCATGAATTTGATTTAAATTTTAAAGAAATGCAATCTTCTCATCATCCTGCAGCATATGAAACAATGATTGATTTTGTCCAAAAGTTATATTTCTAAGAAAGATATACTTCCTTTAACAGATAAGAAAGCTGAATGGCCAGATTTATTACCTTATTTATTTGAACTTAAAGATTAGTTGTGCAAATATCCTCATAAGGATAATGCATATTTTTGATTCCTAAAACTGATAAAGATTTCCTATACTGTTAATTGTAGACCTATTTCTCTTTTAAATACTGGTTACAAAATTATCACAAAAGTTTTGAATCAAATGTTGCTAGACAAAATATTAAAATTAATTTCACCTTTCCAAATCATGATTATACCCAGCAGCTCAATATCAGTTCAGTTACTACAGGCCATTTTATTGCTCTATAAATAACAATAAAATGTATTAAATTCAGATAAAGCCTTTTGTTCATTTCATACATGTAAGGCATTTGATTTGATTAACAGGGAGCACTTTTTGTATTCTTAAGTACATAGGATTACCAAAGAATACTATTCATTTAGTAAAAACTCCTTTTTTAAACTAAATATTATAACTCTATTTTCTAGCTACAAATCATATAATTATCTCACTTTGGCAAGACACAAATATTATTCAATTTAAATTAAAAAATCACATCTTTTAACATTTTGGCATATTCTAATAATTCAGTACTATTTTTATAATCTTTTTTCTCATCTGAGTTATTTGAGAGACAGGTTGACACAGACTAAGAAACTTACATGTTTTAGTTAATGAAAAAAACAAGGTCATGTTTATTTAGAAAGATGCAAAACTTTCCAGTGATTTTAATAAAGTAAAAACTTTTAATTGTATCAAAAACATTGAGCCCAGGAATTTTAAAGATAGATTTAACAAAAATGTCAAAACTGGTGTATTCTTGGTTTAATCTTAATGTTTAATTCGCAGGGAGAATAACTTTTTTAATATGAATGTTTTCCATCACTGGATGTTTTTATTTAGAGTATTCTGCCCTACTGGCAAAAAATAATTAGGGCTTTTTGAAAAGAGGATATCCATGGACTATTTGTACAATTTTAATGAAGCATAGGAGTTCTGTAGGCTGTAATATAAAATATCTGAATTATTGTCCTTTAAACAAATATGGCTAAACTGTTATAAAAGAAATAATCTTATAGAACCATGGGTTTATATGTTCATGTGGTCTTACTAGGCTATTGATCTGTGAGAATCTTAAGAAGCCTTATTATTACATTCTCATGGCATTTTAAGCCCTTATATTTTACATACATAGCAAATTTAGCACCAGAGGTACAATGACAGACTTTGTCAGTGATTATCTCTGAATCTGTGCAAGCAGCCATCTCATACATCCACTCAAACAGCATTTTTTATAAAGCAACACACAATCTGTCCACGCTTAACCCAGAAATTTTCATTACTACCCTATCATCTATTAATTGGAACATCTTAAAAACTCTCCCCTTAGATGATGCTGTAAATGAATTCAGTATAACTTTCTTAAATATCCTAAATGGCCTTGCCTCCACAATAAGAAGGAGACTAAAAACAAATAATGCAATTTGGCTATCCAAAAAGTGTAGATGCTAATGCAGGAAAGAGAAAAAACATAGAAAGAATGGCAAAAATGTAAAGCACCATAATATCTTAAAAACTTCAGAATGCTTCAACTCCATACAGAAAAGCAAATAAATAAAGACAAAAAAATATACTATTACAACTTTCAGAACAATAGTTGATACAATCCTAAAATTCTGGTCAGCTGTTTAAACAAATCTTACATCTGAACCAAAAATTTAACGCTATGTCCTCTCACAATAACTCACCACTCGAAACTGTAATAGAATTAAACTCTTATCTTGTAGATAGCATAGTATTCTTAACCAAAGTTTCCACAAATGTAATCCCAACTCTGCCCAACATGTCACCACATCCACTTGCCTATATCCTATATAAAACTACTCTTAAGTTCATACCATGCTCTTTTTTAGCTGAGAATGTTCCAAGCAAGTACCTTAAAATAGCCACCAACAGCATTGTGTATCCTGTCTCAATCATTATAAATAGGTCAATCCAGGAATCCCATGTTTCCCCTATCTGGAAAAATAATCATACATTATCCCGCTACACAAAGGAGAAAATTCAACAGACATCACTAACTTTATAGCAATCTTATCCCTCCTAACTCCAAAACACTTGAAAAATGTATTCAAAAACAATAGTGAAACTGTCTCCTACAGGAAGAATTCCTATCACCCACATAATACAGTTTCTGCCTCTGCCATAGTACTAACACTGGACTTCTAACCTTTAAGGATAGTGGCTATAGATAATGGCAGACTAGTCTCCTTATTTCTAGAGTTTGACAGTTTGTCACAGCAAACTTCTCCTTCACATTTCCTCCCTAGGTCTCTCTCTGCCAACCCTTCTCTGGTTCAAAAGCTACTTTTCCAATAGGTGTCATTTAGTATAATGGGACAGCACCTAGTTTCTATACCTCCCAGTCACCACCAATGTACCACAAAGCTCTGTCCTTGGTCCCTTCCCCTTTAACATTCTCACCAACACCCTTCACATTACACACAACAGGCCTCTCTTATACAATACACAGATGACTCCACATTCATATGTACATCAGACAACCTGGCACATCTCCAAAATTACTCAGGAAACTTTAGCAGCCATTGAAACATGGCTTTGCAACGCACATCTCATGCTCATCCCACTACCCCAAAATAACTACTTCTATTTTTCCTGCAAAACCCTCTCTTATCAAAAAGCAAAATTCAAAATCCTCTGTCTTCCTAATACAACCATTTAAGTCACTTCTCATAGCAACTTATTAGGGATTATAACTGATGATAATTTTATATTCAACCTGCATATAGAAAATGCATTAAAATAACTCACCAAAAACTAAGGATGCTTTACAGAGCCAAAAACCTTCTCACCAATGAAACTAGAACCACACTTGCCACTACTTACTTTCTCCCCTCACTGCTGTATGGAGCTCCCATTCTTACTAACCTCCAGGCATCACAAAAAAGTAAAACTTGAACAATGGTATAATAAATTGGCAAAATGTGCAGCAAATACTCCTTTCAGGACCCACCATGTATAACACTAAAAAGCCTAAATTTATTAAAACTACCCTATCAACTAACATATACTGTGCACAACTTCTCACCACCTATACAATTATTCAGCATCCATCTACTTGTCCAGCACTAAATACCATTCTTCACAATTACTTTCCCACTTAGTCACTAGGATCCAATGACCAAAAACTTCTCTCTGTCCACAAACCTATCAAATCTTCTGGGCATGGTCTGTACTTGTACCATGTTGTTAAGGCCTGGAACTCCTTATATGTATCCCTCAGGTCAGTACTATCCTTCCAGTCCTTTAAAACTATTCTGAAAGAATTCCTAGACAAAATCTCTCTGTATTTGCTCAACCTCAGCATAAACTGTGTCCCTATATATAAACAAGAACCTGTTCATGCCATTACACCTCCTTACTCCCTGTTCTTCACTCACATCCTTACTTCAATCAATTTCTCTCCTCTGACTCTTTATCTAAAAATGTATTAACCCTGTTTTTTCTCCTACGTCATATTGTGATTCCTGTTTGTATTGTACTAACCTAACTTTAATTTCTCTAAACTGGCTCAAATTTCTCTAAATATTAAATCATTGCTGTATAAGTTGCATCTATCCTTAACCAAGTGAAGTTTGTAAAATTATTGCTCTTAAATTTTTTTTTAATATTTTGAAGCATTTCTCTCTGGGCACCTATCCAGCTGGACTTTCTAAGTAATCAAATGTCAATAAATAAATAAATATGGATACCCCAGAAACTGGCTGAACAAAGGTACATTCATATATTTACATGTCTCTCATATACATGAGTGTCAGGGCTGCTTTACCGGGGTGAATTTGTGGTTACCCAGGTTCATATCAGAAGACCAAAGACACATTCTGTTGAATTCATCTTGGTCGAACTTCAAATGTCAAAAACGCAAAATGACGAAGTGGCATATAATCAAATTCTTTCCCTGGGAAAAAAGTCGCTTGGCCACTTCTGTCACTTTGCCATTTTCAGCACTGTAGTGCGATCTTGGAGTTGGTATATTTAAGTAGGGGGTGTGGGGGTCAAAGCCCCCCACTTAAAATAGTGTTTAGTGTGGTTTTTTTTGGGGGGGAAGAGAGATTTTTTTCCCTGGGAAAAAGAAATCGCTGTTCTGGGTGTTTGCTCTTTTAAATTTTCGATGTTTTGGGGGTTGATATAACAGCGTTCGATCTTTTGATCATTCACTGTTATAATATAGACCCGCTTACCCATCAAATATGTAATAACCAAACTCAATTTCTCCTAAAGTAAAATCACTTGGCTATTAAATAAAATTGATGGGTATAGAAAACAGAGAAAGAAGATCCGACCTTAGAATCTTTGTATTACCAGGAAAGACTGAGGTAAAATATTTAAATTCCTTCTTAGATTTCTGGCTACCAGACATACTTAATCTATAAGAAGGGCTTTCTAATGGTATTGAGTGAGCATACAGTACCTTAGGTTAGCCTATACCCACTTTACTATTATCTCTTCCAAGATCTATTATAGTTAAATTTCTTTCTTTTATTGATAACAAATTAATCCTGAAAACAGCATGGAGAAAGATTCCTACTAAATTTGGTCAAAACATCATAAGATTTGATAATGATTACTCAACTAAGACTGTAGAACTAAAAAAAAGATGTTGGCCACTTGTGAAAACCATTAAACAAAATGATCTCAAATCTCAAATATTTTTTCTGTAAAAATAAAAATACACTTGCAAATTGTCCCAGAATCATTAACAACATAGACAAAACTTTCAACTTTGTTAAAAACAACAATCTCAACTCATCAACAGAAGATATAGTCTGTCTTCATCTTCCCTTAAAAGATCTTCAGGAAAAGGAAACTGGACTGATATGAAGAAAAAAGAAACAAAAGACTTATTCTTCTACAAGCATCAACACTAAAATCAAATCAATAACCATGAAACCCTCTTCTGTAAAATAACCAGATAATGTATACATTTATTATTAAGATATTTTCATTTTATCAGGGCAGGTAATGTTTATATACAGCTCTTAAATGTAGATGTTTTCTTATGTGCATTCAGAAATTAACTACTCTAAATTAATTTAATTAGTTAATTTCTTGGGCATCTGCTGCTTTGTAGTGAAATACACTTGTAACTGCCTTTGCACGTTTATTAGAAATGCCTGACTTCACCAAATTCTTTGGTGTGTACTTTTCTTTCACTACTATATACAGCAAGATACACACCCTGGTAGAGATGAAGTCAGGTTTTGATAATCTCAACATGGACCAACAAGTAGCATTATCCAAGTGGTTTGTGCAGTCAGTTCATTGTTCTGCTCCATGGGGGAGGGTTTTGTCTGGTTCTCCTCTCTTCAGGGATTTGAGAAGGTGAGAGCAGGTTGCTTGGAGTGGTCTCTTTGTTATCCTCCATTTTTTATGTGTTCTTGTGTTGATTGCTTCAGTGTCTGTGTGGGATTGCTTCTGCTCTTCACTGCAGACTCCATCTGGAGTCAAGTTGTGGATATTTCTGAAGGAGCTACCAGTCATGTGGATGGCTTTGGGGGAATTCATGGCTGTTTGCAGGGGTGTTTTCTTCAGATAGATTTGGAGGATATTGTGTTTTCCATGTGTGAATGGAGGAAACGCTTGTTCTCAGCTTTGATGAGTGACACTGACTATTTGTGTCCTTCTACTGGAGTGGTTGTCTGGCTCTTGAGGATGTGTTTTCCAGAATGGTTATGATATTTTGGCAGACTGTCATTTTGGAAGGCTCTACCTGATTTCTGAATAGCAGTTGATTTATAGTGTATTTTTTATTTTGTTTAACCAAGAAAAGTAGATGCTCTTTAAAAAAGACAGATAGTAAGATTTTCAAAACATTGAATGTTAGAAGTAAGAGTTTCTATTCATTTCATCATATTATCAACCCTGCTAGTCCTGAATTTGCAGCAGTAAATAATACTTTATTTCCAAACACTGACCTCAAGCTTCTAGCAAGGGTGAAATACAGTCTCAGATGTCATGAATACTTAGTGTCTAGAAACACATATGATTAACTGCAAGATATATGCTATATAACAATGGGGCACAGTTATAGCCAACACGATATTCCTATTGCAAAAAAGAGAAATGAAAGAAAAGAAACCTTAGTATTTAATTTTAGTTAAGTTCCTTTCAAAATAGTATTGCTACGAAGCAAGTTAATTATTTAACCTATTTAGAAATAATCTCTTCAAATGATCACACAGAGAAGTAGATTATAGACAGAGTTTTGACCTAAGAATTTAGTTGATGTTTTGTTTAATGGAATCTGTATTAGTATCAAAATATGTGGACTGTCATACATTTCAACTAGTAGCCTCTTAACTCAATTTAAAATATATATATGAGAGAGCAATACAGTATTTAAATAAAATTATTAGAACCAGCTCTTTTGTTTGTTAAAAGAACAATGCAATTTTTTGCTTTGCATCCACATTCCATTTAATAAATATATTAGTAAATGCGCTCAAATTTTATTTATGTATAGATGAGAAGAAGAACTATGATTAAAGAGAATAATATTATAGAGAGAAATGGAAAAAGAGAAGAGTAGAATAGGAAAGAAAAAGACAATCTCAACAGGTAGAGCATAAGCAATTCTTGATAAACAGAAATTTGCAGAATTTTGCTGCATTTCAATATATCTTCTGATGTTTTCTTTCTTTGGTTTTTGATTCTCTTTAAGTATTATATTTTAATCATATAGGTCTTCTTGAGAACTTATTTTTACTGTAGAGCTCTAATAAGTATGTTAACTATATTATTTTCTTCTAGATCTAGGTCAGTTAGTTAGTGTAGAATAGTTGAACAGATTTGAATTTGGAATCTAGTAAATTCCATATTTTTATTAATTTACAAAATGTTTTTGATTATTGTTACTATGTTATTTGTTTGCAGATTATATATTATTAACCATTTTCTAATTCAAAATTAAGTTTAAAGGAATGAGACCATACCACTAAATTATTTTAATAATGTTCAGGTCTTTTCTTCAACAAATTAAAATACAAATTTCTGTTCATAAATAAAAAAGACAACTTCAGACTCATAAAAACCATTTAATAAGCAAACGGGTTTCTTCATTAGTATACCTAGGCATAACTCTAACCAAATCAGTTGATGAAATAGTTCATGTAACATATGAAAATATTAATGAAATAATATTAAACTTAACCTCCAGATGGAATGCAATTATAATCCCTTTTGAATATAGACTATAAGTAATAAAAAAGTATCCATTTCCCTAAAATACTTTATATAATATAAGCACTACCTCTTTTACCTGATAAAAAAGCAAAATAAAGAAATTAATAAAGTACTACTAAAGTTTCTTTGGTTTCATAGTAGACCCAAAATAGTCTTACAACATCATATGAAACCATGGGATCTGGGAGGATTTCATTTTCCAGATATCAACTCTTCTGTTATAACATCTATATTTAAGTTAATACTAAATTTGATTGTTCCAAGTTCTAATTCTAATTGGAAAACTTTGCATTTTGTTCTTCTTAATATAAAGAAAGAGGAACTGACTAGCGATGTTTCTATTTTCTGAGAGGATTGTTTTTGGCTTTGTGGAAAATGACACCAGAGGTGGCTTAGAATTACTGCTGTGTTAACTGTGTGGTTCCGTTGTATCCAATTTCCAAATAAAATCAGAAAATTAACTCAACGTTTTACACTGGATGGCAGCAAACTATACCAAAATATATAGAGATGGAAGAATGTGATGGCCTAATAAATGTCCTCTGAAGAATTTTGGAACTGTGTATGCCAAAGGTTCATAGTTTCTTTTACTTCATGCAGATGGCAAGTGATGTAAAAGTCAGAGGGTTTAGAGGGTTTTTCCATTATACTGAAAACTTTAAGCACACTTGTTTGGCTACAGAATTGGACCAGCTGTCTTAAAGTGGAATAGGATATTCACAGTACTGACCTTTCATCAAAAAAAAAGTGTTGGATGCCTGACTACCCATTCCCTATGGCAGGATTGTAAGCAAAGTAAAGGAGAAAATCAACCTGAAAATAATAACATTATTCTGCAGTATTTTCCATTAAAATCCATCGCCAGCAATATACTCACACCAGTGTTGGATGAATAACTACCCTTCCCCTACATTGGGATTGTAACCAAAGTAAAGGAGAAAAGCTGTCACAAAAAAATAAATAAGCAATAACATTATTCTGCAGTGTATGTTGCTTCTATATTAATTTTGTTATTACTTAGCTGATTATCGATATACACATAAAATGGGACATTACAGTTAAAGACTCTTCCCTTTTCCCCTATATATTTTTGGTTAGTCAACTGATTTTTGCAAATTTTATGTAGCCACTAGTCTAAAGGATAAAGCTACTCTTAAAGTATTTGTAAGCAAAGTTTCTGTATTACTTTCTCATTGCCTTGCATGGAGCAGTGGCTTTCTGGGTGGTTGATTGGTTCTCCTATATTGACTGGTCTATCTGACTGGTGATTTCTGCTCCATTTGGCCTCACTGCCTCGCCTCAATCCACTCCCCTACTCAACCACCAATTACCACCGACTCCAGAACAATTACATTTAAACTTAATTAACAACTCTCCTTAACTTAATCAACCAGTCAGGATATCAACCAATCAGGATGCCTTTTGCCACTACATCAATTACAAAGCAAACAATTAGTCTACTCTACTCTGCTCTTACAATTAATACTCTCTACAATAATTAAACCCAATAACCCTCAATATTAAAAAATAATAGCAACAAAGATGCAACAAAATCAATACCTATATCTTCACTAACATGCTAGCCTTTTACTCCACTCTAATAATGTTCATCACAATAACCTCCCACTACAATTCCCATCATACTTTTCTTAATAACCCATTCACCAACTTACTACCTCATTCCCAACCCAGAACATAATATTCAGAATTCTGTATAATAGCACTATCCATTTACAATACCACAATGATCAACCAAACTTCATATATTATTCTTTGTCTTAAACCTTTCCCATTGATTTCACACATTGCTTCCCAACTTTTTCTTAGTGGTGACATACACCCTAAGCCTGGACCTCATGCAACCATAGCTGTTTACTCACCAGACATTGCCAATATAACTGAAACCTGGCAAATGCCACACATTAGCAATAATGAAATTATACCAGCAGGATATAATATCCTTAGCTTAGACAGGCCAAACAAAACAGGAGGCAGCAAAGCTATTCTGTTTAAAAACAACCTCAGCCTGGTACCCATTAATCAAAGTTCCCCAGATTTTAACAATGCTGAAATACTGTTTATAAAACTAATAATTCAAGAAAACACATACATATAGTAGAAGCCTACATTCCCCCAGGTAACAATGTCAACATAGTTGAACAAATTATCCAGTGGGCATCACTCACCTTACCACAGGAACATCACTCATCTTACCACAGGAAACTATCATAATGGGAGAAATAGGGGATTTCAATATAGATTGGCTTACATGTGATTCTCTTAGACCTACCAACCACATAAATCTTTATGCCTTTTCTCAGATAAATACATCTCCTACCAGAGTTGGCAAATCATCTAAGAGGCAGTCTATCCTGGACTGGATTCTAACTAACAGACCTTTACCCACTCTACATTGTGGATGTGTTCCAGATACCCTTAGTGACCACCATCCAACCTATTTACTTAGACATCACACGAATCCATCTAAACTGAATACTTATCACCAGATTTTGTAATAAAAGAAATGTATCCCTAAACACTGTAACTGGTCACCTTTCAATTTCCTACCTCTAGAGGAAGCCATACAGTTCTTCAATTCCACTTTCCTCAGGATATTGGATAATCTTGCCTCTCTCAGGACAATACAAATAAAATCCAACTAGGCACCCTGGTTAACCAAGGAAACAAAATCAGTACAAAAAAAATGAGATAAAGCTTGGGATAAGTGGAACACCAATAAAACCTCAATAAATAAACAGGCTTATCTGGAACTATGCAACAAAGCCCAAAAAACAAATCAGACAGGACAAAATTAACCATTACACCACCAGCCAAACTAAACACCAAAAAGATCCACAAAAATTTTGGCCTGCTATAATGAAATTCTACAACCAGAGTAAACTAATACACCCTCACCATCAACAAACAACACTAAAGAAAGTATTGAAACACAATTCAACAAATAATTCACTGAAACCAACTTGGCCCTTACAAAGAACAACAGCTCTACACTGACTCTACCCTTCTTAAAAACTATTCAGAATAAGAATAGCATTTCCTTCCAGCCTGTCCCTATAGACACTATAGAAAAAAAAATCCAAAAAAGCTAAAACCAGCAACACTAGCAGCTGATCAACTACCTGCAGAATACCTAAAAATCTCTTCCAAAGCCATCTCCTACCCTGTTTCCATTCTCATTAATTGACCCATCTCAGAATAAAAAGTACCATCCATTTTTAAAATATCACAAATTATCCCACTGCATAAAGGTGGTAACTCAACAGAACTATCCAGATACCATCCTATTGTGATCTTATCCTCCTATCCAAAATCTCAGACAGATGCATTCATTCTGAATTACTTAACTATCTCTTAGCTGACAATCTTATTTTGAATACTCAGTACAGATTTCAGCCAAAATGTAGCACAACTGCTGCTCTGATGGCCTTTACAAACACAGTAAATCACCTTAGAAATGAAGGCAAACTAGTGTCATCCATATTTCTTGAGCTATCTAAAGCTTTCAATACTGTTTCTCATAAAAATCTTCTAACAGTTCTTTCCAGTCTTAATCCTAACCACTCTGCTATAACACGGTTCTGGGACTACCTAGCCAGATGACAGCAATCAGCTAAATGGCAAAAAAATCTCTCCCCTCTCCTGCCAGCCACTCTAGGAGTACCACAGGGTTCCATCCTGGGACCAGTCCTCTTCACCTTGTTTATTAACAACCTACATACTGCTACCTCACAAGCTTCCATGGTCCAATATGCAGATGATTCAACCCTAATTTGGGCTGTTTCCACACTTCAACTACAATATATCACCCAGCATCATTCCAAGAAGTAGAATCGTAACTATCTAATGCTCAACTTTTTCTTAACCCCACTATGACTAAATGTATGCTTTTTCACCCCACAAGATCCAATGACCTCCTTTTCTTTTAATATATAATCGACAAATAATGCAACCATTTTCTAAGTATCCCATACCAAGCTTCTTGGAGTAATCATAGATAGCGCATGAAATCTGACATACATATAGCACAGTCAATTAAACAAAACTACATAAAAAATCGGATCACTATATAGACATAAAAAAATTCCTCACAAACAGCACAAAAACCACCATTGCTAGAACTCTTAGTCCCTATTCTTCTCTATGCATCACCTATACTCACCAACATCAAGAAATCAGACTTGAGCAAACTTTACACCTACTGCAATAAAATTGCAAAGTTTGCCACAGAATCTATTTTTAGATCCCATGATTACATAGCTCTTAAACAACTCTCTTGGTTAGAATTGCCAAACCTCCTAGCCTACAACCAACTGCCCATGGCCTATCAATTTCTCTATCATCCAGACAAACCTCACGCCCTCCTTAACCTCCCTCAACCATACTCTGCCAATTGAGTCCTTCATTCCAACAACAAATTCCTAATAAATATTACTAAACAACACTGCTGGGGAAGCTCTCTATTTTAACCGCATAGCTAAACTTTGGAATTTTCTCCCCTAAACATAAAAACAACCACCAATACTACACAATTAAAAAGATCCTTAAAGGACATTTAAACACAACTCTATATGTCCCTGCTCTAGCCCAACCTAAGGAAAGATATCCTTTAGGCTACATGATTTGGTATACAGTACTTCAAAATATCCAATACCTGTGAACTGCTACCCTGAGTGTGTTCCATCAAAATCTTGTCTAAGATTACCTCTATACTATAAACTCTAATTTTGCTTATCATTTTTGCTACACCCTGTGCCATAATCCATTGTCACTGTAAAATGTTGTGCTGAAATCATATAATGTCATATGATTGATTTGGTTCCCCTTTCAAATCTCAAAATACTGAAATATCGAAATTCAGTATCTTGAGACAGAAATAATGAAACAGCATTTAAATGATACTGGAGTGGTTCTCTAGCTCTTGAGGATGTGTTTTCCAGAATGGTTATGATATTTTGGCAGACTGCCATTTTTGAAGGATCTACCTGATTTCTGAATAGCAGTTGATTTATAGTGTATTTTTTTATTTTGTTTAACCAAGAAAAGTAGATGCTCTTTAAAAAAGACAGATAGTAAGATTTTCAAAACATTGAATGTTAGAAGCAAGAGTTTCTATTCATTTCATCATATTATCAACCCTGCTAGTCCTGAATTTGCAGCAGTAAATAATATTTTATTTCCAAACACTGACCTCTTGCTTCTAGCAAGGGTGAAATACAGTCTCAGATGTCATGAATACTTAGTGTCTAGAAACACATATGATTAACTGCAAGATATATGCTATAGAACAATGGGGCTCAGTTTTAGCCAACACAATATTCCTATTGCAAAAAAGAGAAATGAAAGAAAAGAAAGCTTAGTATTTAATTTTAGTTAAGTTCCTTTCAAAATAGTATTGCTATGAAGCAAGTTAATTATTTAACCTGTTTAGAAATAATCTCTTCAAATGATCACAAAGAGAAGTAGATTATAGATAGAGTTTTGACCTAAGGATTCAGCTGATGTTTTGTTTAATGGAATCTGTATTAGTATCAAAATATGTGGACTGTCATACATTTCAACTAGTAGCCTCTTAACTCAATTTAAAATATATATATGAGAGAGCAATACAGTATTTAAATAAAATTATTAGAACCAGCTCTTTTGTTTGTTAAAAGAACAATGCAATTTTTTGCTTTGCATCCACATTCCATTTAATAAATATATTAGTAAATGCGCTCAAATTTTATTTATGTATAGATGAGAAGAAGAACTATGATTAAAGAGAATAATATTATAGAGAGAAATGGAAAAAGAGAAGAGTAGAATAGGAAAGAAAAAGACAATTTCAACAGGTACAACATAAGCAATTCTTGATAAACAGAAATTTGCAGAATTTTGCTGCATTTCAATATATCTTCTGATGTTTTCTTTCTTTGGTTTTTGATTCTCTTTAGGTATTATATTTTAATCATATAGGTCTTCTTGAGAACTTATATTTACTGTAGAGCTATAATAACTATGTTAACTATATTCTTTTCTTCTAGATCTAGATCAGTTAGTTAGTGTAGAATAGTTGAACAGATTTGAATTTGGAATCTAGTAAATTCCATATTTTTATTAATTTACAAAATGTTTTTGATTATTGTTACTATGTTATTTGTTTGCAGATTATATATTATTAACCATTTTCTAATTCAAAATTAAGTTTAAAGGAATGAGACCATACCACTAAATTATTTTAATAATGTTCAGGTCTTTTCTTCAACAAATTAAAATACAAATTTCTGTTCATAAATAAAAAATACAACTTCAGACTCATGAAAACCATATAATAAGCAAATGGGTTTCTTCATTAGTATACCTAGGCATAACTCTAACCAAATCAATTGATGAAATAGTTCATATAAAGTATGAAAATTTTAATAAAATAATATTAAACTTAACCTCCAGATGGAATGCAATTATAATCCCCTTTGAATATAGACTACAAGTAATAAAAAATTATCCATTTCCCTAAAATACTTTATATAATACAAGCACTACCTCTTTTACCTGATAAAAAAGCAAAATAAAGAAATTAATAAAGTACTACTAAAGTTTCTTTGGTTTCCTAGTAGACCCAAAATAGTCTTACAACATCATATGAAACCATGGGATCTGGGAGGATTTCATTTTCCAGATATCAACTCTTCTGTTATAGCATCTATATTTAAGTTAATACTAAATTTGATTGTTCCAAGTTCTAATTCTAATTGGAAAACTTTGCATTTTGTTTTTCTTAATATAAAGAAAGAGGAACTGACTAGCAATGTTTCTATTTTCTGAGATAATTCTTTTTGGCTTTGTGGAAAATGACACCAGAGGCGGCTTAGGATTACTGCTGTGTTAACTGTGTGGTTCCGTTGTATCCAATTTCCAAATAAAATCAGAAAATTAACTCAACGTTTTACACTGGATGGCAGCAAACTATACCAAAATATATAGAGATGGAAGAATGTGATGGCCTAATAAATGTCCTCTGAAGAATTTTGGAACTGTGTATGCCAAAGGTTCATAGTTTCTTTTACTTCATGCAGATGGCAAGTGATGTAAAAGTCAGAGGGTTTAGAGGGTTTTTCCATTATACTGAAAACTTTAAGCACACTTGTTTGGCTACAGAATTGGACCAGCTGTCTTAAAGTGGAATAGGATATTCACAGTACTGACCTTTCATCAAAAAAAAAGTGTTGGATGCCTGACTACCCATTCCCTATGGCAGGATTGTAAGCAAAGTAAAGGAGAAAATCAACCTGAAAATAATAACATTATTCTGCAGTATTTTCCATTAAAATCCATCGCCAGCAATATACTCACACCAGTGTTGGATGAATAACTACCCTTCCCCTACATTGGGATTGTAACCAAAGTAAAGGAGAAAAGCTGTCACAAAAAATAAATAAGCAATAACATTATTCTGCAGTGTATGTTGCTTCTATATTAATTTTGTTATTACTTAGCTGATTATCGATATACACATAAAATGGGACATTACAGTTAAAGACTCTTCCCTTTTCCCCTATATATTTTTGGTTAGTCAACTGATTTTTGCAAATTTTATGTAGCCACTAGTCTAAAGGATAAAGCTACTCTTAAAGTATTTGTAAGCAAAGTTTCTGTATTACTTTCTCATTGCCTTGCATGGAGCAGTGGCTTTCTGGGTGGTTGATTGGTTCTCCTATATTGACTGGTCTATCTGACTGGTGATTTCTGCTCCATTTGGCCTCACTGCGCTCGCACTCAATCCACTCCCCTACTCAACCACCAATTACCACCGACTCCAGAACAATTACATTTAAACTTAATTAACAACTCTCCTTAACTTAATCAACCAGTCAGGATATCAACCAATCAGGATGCCTTTTGCCACTACATCAATTACAAAGCAAACAATTAGTCTACTCTACTCTGCTCTTACAATTAATACTCTCTACAATAATTAAACCCAATAACCCTCAATATTAAAAATAATAGCAACAAAGATGCAACAAAATCAATACCTATATCTTCACTAACATGCTAGCCTTTTACTCCACTCTAATAATGTTCATCACAATAACCTCCCACTACAATTCCCATCATACTTTTCTTAATAACCCATTCACCAACTTACTACCTCATTCCCAACCCAGAACATAATATTCAGAATTCTGTATAATAGCACTATCCATTTACAATACCACAATGATCAACCAAACTTCATATATTATTCTTTGTCTTAAACCTTTCCCATTGATTTCACACATTGCTTCCCAACTTTTTCTTAGTGGTGACATACACCCTAAGCCTGGACCTCATGCAACCATAGCTGTTTACTCACCAGACATTGCCAATATAACTGAAACCTGGCAAATGCCACACATTAGCAATAATGAAATTATACCAGCAGGATATAATATCCTTAGCTTAGACAGGCCAAACAAAACAGGAGGCAGCAAAGCTATTCTGTTTAAAAACAACCTCAGCCTGGTACCCATTAATCAAAGTTCCCCAGATTTTAACAATGCTGAAATACTGTTTATAAAACTAATAATTCAAGAAAACACATACATATAGTAGAAGCCTACATTCCCCAGGTAACAATGTCAACATAGTTGAACAAATTATCCAGTGGGCATCACTCACCTTACCACAGGAACATCACTCATCTTACCACAGGAAACTATCATAATGGGAGAAATAGGGGATTTCAATATAGATTGGCTTACATGTGATTCTCTTAGACCTACCAACCACATAAATCTTTATGCCTTTTCTCAGATAAATACATCTCCTACCAGAGTTGGCAAATCATCTAAGAGGCAGTCTATCCTGGACTGGATTCTAACTAACAGACCTTTACCCACTCTACATTGTGGATGTGTTCCAGATACCCTTAGTGACCACCATCCAACCTATTTACTTAGACATCACACGAATCCATCTAAACTGAATACTTATCACCAGATTTTGTAATAAAAGAAATGTATCCCCTAAACACTGTAACTGGTCACCTTTCAATTTCCTACCTCTAGAGGAAGCCATACAGTTCTTCAATTCCACTTTCCTCAGGATATTGGATAATCTTGCCTCTCTCAGGACAATACAAATAAAATCCAACTAGGCACCCTGGTTAACCAAGGAAACAAAATCAGTACAAAAAAAATGAGATAAAGCTTGGGATAAGTGGAACACCAATAAAACCTCAATAAATAAACAGGCTTATCTGGAACTATGCAACAAAGCCCAAAAAACAAATCAGACAGGACAAAATTAACCATTACACCACCAGCCAAACTAAACACCAAAAAGATCCACAAAAATTTTGGCCTGCTATAATGAAATTCTACAACCAGAGTAAACTAATACACCCTCACCATCAACAAACAACACTAAAGAAAGTATTGAAACACAATTCAACAAATAATTCACTGAAACCAACTTGGCCCTTACAAAGAACAACAGCTCTACACTGACTCTACCCTTCTTAAAAACTATTCAGAATAAGAATAGCATTTCCTTCTAGCCTGTCCCTATAGACACTATAGAAAAAAAATCCAAAAAAGCTTAAACCAGCAACACTAGCAGCTGATCAACTACCTGCAGAATACCTAAAAATCTCTTCCAAAGCCATCTCCTACCCTGTTTCCATTCTCATTAATCGACCCATCTCAGAATAAAAAGTACCATCCCTTTTTAAAATATCACAAATTATCCCACTGCATAAAGGTGGTAACTCAACAGAACTATCCAGATACCATCCTATTGTGATCTTATCCTCCTATCCAAAATCTCAGACAGATGCATTAATTCTGAATTACTTAACTATCTCTTAGCTGACAATCTTCTTTTGAATACTCAGTACAGATTTCAGCGAAAATGTAGCACAACTGCTGCTCTGATGGCCTTTACAAACACAGTAAATCACCTTAGAAATGAAGGCAGACTAGTGTCATCCATATTTCATGAGCTATCTAAAGCTTTCAATACTGTTTCTCATAAAAATCTTCTAACAGTTCTTTCCAGTCTTAATCCTAACCACTCTGCTATAACATGGTTCTGGGACTACCTAGCCAGACGACAGCAATCAGCTAAATGGCAAAAAAATCTCTCCCTTCTCCTGCCAGCCACTCTAGGAGTACCACAGGGTTCCATCCTGGGACCAGTCCTCTTCACCTTGTTTATTAACAACCTACATACTGCTACCTCACAAGCTTCCCTGGTCCAATATGCAGATGATTCAACCCTAATTTGGGCTGTTTCCACACTTCAACTACAATATATCACCCAGCATCATTCCAAGAAGTAGAATCATAACTATCTAATGCTCAACTTTTTCTTAACCCCAATATGACTAAATGCATGCTTTTTCACCCCACAAGATCCAATTACCTCCTTTTCTTTTAGTATATAATCGACAAATAATGCAACCATTTCCTCAGTATCCCATACCAAGCTTCTTGGAGTAATCATAGATAGCGCATGAAATCTGACATACACATAGCACAGTCAAGGAAACAAAACTACATAAAAAATCGGATCACTATATAGACATAAAAAAATTCCTCACAAACAGCACAAAAACCACCATTGCTAGAACTCTTAGTCCCTTCTCTTCTCTATGCATCACCTATACTCACCAACATCAAGAAATCAGACTTGAGCAAACTTTACACCTACTGCAATAAAATTGCAAAGTTTGCCACAGAATCTACTTTTAGATCTCATGATTACATAGCTCTTAAACATCTCTCTTGGTTAGAATTGCCAAACCTCCTAGCCTACAACCAACTGCCCATGGCCTATCAATTTCTCTATCATCCAGACAAACCTCCTGCCCTCCTTAACCTCCCTCAACCATACTCTGCCAATTGAGTCCTTTCTTCCAACAACAAATTCCTAATAAATATTACTAAACAACACTGCTGCGGAAGCTCTCTATTCTAACCGCATAGCTAAACTTTGGAATTTTCTCCCCTAAACATAGAAACAACCACCAATACTACGCAATTAAAAAGATCCTTAAAGGACATTTAAACACAACTCTATATGCCCCTGCTCTAGCCCAACCTAAGGAAAGATATCCTTTAGGCTACATGATTTGGTATACAGTACTTCAAAATATCCAATACCTGTGAACTACTACCCTGAGTGTGTTCCATCAAAATCTTGTCTAAGATTACCTCTATACTATAAACTCTAATTTTGCTTATCATTTTTGCTACACTCTGTTCCATAATCCTTTGTCACTGTAAAATGTTGTGCTGAAATCATATAATGTCATATGCTTGATTTGGTTCCCCTTTCAAATCTCAAAATACTGAAATATCGAAATTCAGTATCTTGAGACAGAAATAATGAAAATGCAGCTATTTCAAACTGCATTTTAATGAATCAAAGTTTACCAAATCCGCAGTAGTTCTGGTACAGTGTGTTCTTTATGGTTTGCTGTCTCTTTAAGGTGCAGTGTGGTCTGGGATTTAGACATGGTGGCTGAATTGTGGTTATGTGTGGAGATTCAGGTAGGTTTTTACTGTTTAAGGGTTTTCGGTAGAAAATTATTATTTAATTTTTAATTTTTTAATTTTTGGAAAGTTTTAGGAGAGATTGGGGTAGGTAGGTGAGAGTATGTGTATATTAATGTTGAAAGTGGTGACTTTGGTGATTTCTGTACATGTGTAGTGAATGTGTTTTTCTTGGGTATATGTTTGACAGTGTGTAATGGAAGTGTAGGGTGCATAACTCTAGGTTTGTTGTGCTTTTCATGGTAGTACAACCTTGGAGTTGGTATATATAAGTAGCGTAGGTGTTGGGGTGCAGCCCACCACATGGAGGTGCAGGGGGGCTTGCCCCCTGCTTATATGTAAATTATTTTAATTTTGTAGTTGTGTGCATTGTGTTGGTTTGTTATGGTATAGGCAGGGTGGTCATGTTTGTGTTTTTATTTGTGTGGTGGAGGGTATATTAAAAAACTGAATGTTGCATGCTGAAAATTCAGTATTATGAACTTTCAGTATAGTGACATTTTTTTTAATTTTTTTTGTTGTAGTGCGTTTTCAATATTTTCGTCTGGAGATACTGAAATTCGATATTTCAGTATTTCAAGATTTGAAAGTGAAACCCTTAATTTATACAGTATCTTTGTATCTAATGAAAGTATCTGTCCTTCTGTGTAGCTAAAATTGTACTACTGGTGCAAATTTCTTTTTCTTTTTATGTGGAGCTTTTCTCCCCGGGCCTCTGGTGAAAAAAGATGGCTTGTCCAGACAGATTTTCTCGGTAAACAAATGTAAGATAAAATAAGTAAATAAAATTATGTAATTGTTTAAATATAATCTCTCTTCTTCTTTTCATCTGTTTTTATAAATCACATTCTGAAAATATTTAGAAATACAGTTCTTGGCAGAATAGAAACTGTGGCTTGAGACAATTATTCAATTCTCTGTAGGAAAAAAGAAGTAATAAGACACATATACATAAACTGGGCATTTATGAATTTTGCTTATTGACAACAATGTTTTAATGAACTGAAGGTAAAAGCAATATATTATCAAATAAATGATTTTGATTTATATCCACAAGATTGGATATTGTTACAGTTTATAAAATCATAGGCTCAAGATAAGTGTTTAATAATTGCACAATCATCATATAAAGAAAATCCTAAATTAATCCAACTATTTCAGGAAATAGTCTATAATAGGCTCACAGTCGACATAGAACAAAATGAAACAAAATGCCTAAGCATTTTATTAGTTGAGGATAAAATAATTCCAAAATCTAACACCACCGCAAATCAATCCGCTACAGGGGTCAGCAACTCCAGAAATGAAAGCCAAATGCCAGGAAGTTCCAAATATTTATTTTTGCTTTGAATAGTAAAAATAGCTTTTCATCCAACAAGTAGGACTTCTTCAGAATAAATGTAATTAAAAACAGAACACTATATATATATATATATATATATATATATATATATATATATATATATTTATATATATATATATATATATATATATATATAGATATATACCAATTGTGCAGTTAGTCAATAGAATCCCAAGGATTTAAATACAATTAGTAAATATTTGGTCCATTTAATTAAGTTAACAGCAGTAAAACATTGTCTTAAATCATAATAAAACCTAGTAGTTTGTTACATCTTCAGGGTCAACGTGCTTATAAAACACATAAAAAATAATTTAAATATATAAATAAATTGTAAAAATGATGTGTAGCCAAATGTATATATGTGTACAGTTTATGTATGAACAGCTCATAACTTAAATGTCTTTTGTTTTAAGGCAGGGATTAGGGAAACAAAATCATTCATACCAGGTGAATAACATGCATCAAGTTTTAACTGCCAGAGTAATTCTCTAAGTTTGACTTTATCTTTCCAAAGGTCACCTCTAAGATCATAAGGATTTTTTTCCAAAATAATGAATAATGCCTAAGTGCTGGATTTTTCATTTTGTTTTTACTGATTGGTTTTTCAGTGACCTCACTTATTGTTTTAATTTGTTGTTTGGGATATTTTTGCAGTGACCCTAATGATAATGAACATCAGCTGGGTATAACAGCCTTGTGTTTCTTATGCTTAGTCAAACACTCTGCTTGTGCTGTGCTGATGAGGTCATATTGTGGCTGAAATATGCATATCCACAGCTACTGGGGTTTGGCTTTATTGACCTGAAATTGTCCATTAAAATGATGAAACAAGTCATGGCAATTCAGAATCACCAATTAGCTGAAACACCTGATGTTCATAAGGGTCATTTGCATATATCCCATGTTCCTCTGATAGAAGAGGTTTGGGAGGTCACTCAGTGGAAGTTCTAGCTTTGCTGGAGTTTTCATTTTGTTTTTACTGATTGTTTTTTTCAGTAACTTTCTCACTTATTGTTTTAATTTGTTGTTTGGGATATTTTTGCAGTGACCCTAATGATAATGGACATCAGCTGGGTATAACAGCCCTGTGCTTCTTATGCTTAGTCAAACACTCTGCTTGTTCTGTGCTGATGAGGTCATAACAAGGCTGAAATATGCATATCCACACCTAGTAGGGTTTGGCTTTATTGGCTTGAAATTGTCCATCAACATGACAAAAGAAGTCATGGGTATTCAGAATCGCCAATTAGCTGAAACACCTGATGTTCATATATATACCATGTGCCTCTGATACAAGAGGTTTGGGAGGTCACTCAGTGGAAGTTCTAGCTTTGGTGGAGTTTTTATTTTCCCCAGGATTCACGAAGCCTCCGTGTAAGAGTTATAACTCTTACATGGAGACTGCAGTTAAACAGAGTGATGTCAGCATGCTTTGCATATTCATGAGAGCATGCTGAATCACACCTAAGTCTAACACGGTCCGTGTAAGACAGTAGGGGGCGTGTCCGTAGGCTGAGCCCTGCAAGCGGACACACCCCCAGAAGTGTAAAAGTGCCCAAAGTAAACACCCACAACAGAGTCCACGGAAATGTGAATAAACACAACACAACACATGCCCCCACAGACTATGAACATAAAATATATATAAATGAACATGTTATATATTTTTTAAATTGTAAAGATGTTTAACCGTGAGTGCGCTCGTTTGCGCGGGCATGCCCGTAGCGCAGCTACAGTTAGCAGTCAGTGGGAAAGCATATAAGAACTAAATATGCAAAATAAGCCAGGAAGCAATAGTGTAGCGGTAGAGATGTTGGCTGAAGAGCAGGCATTCATGGTTCAAGCCCCACAACACCAATTTTTTTTTTTTCAAAATAAGCAGGAAACAAGTCCCTGACAAATATGTACACATAAAACCCCAATATATGTAAAATGTAATGAAATAGCCCATTTATATTGAAGACATGTGAGGTAACAAAAGAAGAAAAAATGCCAGATGTGCTCATAGCTGAGCTACAGTTTAACAGAGTGAGTCCATGTGCCCGTAGATGAGCAGTGGTTTAACTGGTGCAAAATGAGTGCCCGTAGCTGAGCAGTGGTTTAACACGCTAAATCTATGTGCCCCTAACTGAGCTGAGCGTAATATGCATGCTGATAGCCAAATGAGGCTTAAAGCAGCGTACCCCGTTTGCGCAGAGCTGCACACCGCACAAACAAGCTAACCGGCGGGCAATGTTGAGCAAGCCGTATCAAAACTGCCTTTACACAGACACACCCCTCAGCATGTCTAGACAGTCATGAAAAATAAAAAGCAGTGGCCAGGTTCGAACCCAGGATACTATACACCATAGTCAAGGTACAGAACCACTAAGCCATGACAGCAGTACCTGTAAATGCTATAATAGCTAATATATAGGAATGAATACAAACTAGAGCATGACAATGCAGGTTTACTGAAGTTGATACAATTCCAAAATGGCCAATCACAGATATGTGCGGGAAAAACGGACTATATAAGCCCCATAGGCGGGAATACACAGCATAAACGATTGTAGAACTGACCTGCAGGCAGAATGATAGGAGTAGGAGAGGGTAGTCGCTTTTGAGCGCAGAGGTGGGGTGTTGAGGAGTCCAGGTACATGGTCTGGCTCCTAGTCCATAATCATGAGGCCCAACTCATGCAGGACCAGGTCCTCTGGGGAGCATACAGGGCTGAGGCGTGGGACCGGTTGGCTCATGATCTCACCAGTGCCACAGGGATTCCAAGGACTGGTGAGCAGGTCCGTCACCACCATGCGGACCTGAAGAGACGCAAGCAGGACCAACTGAACCTTTGGATCCAGGAGGCCCGGCAAACACCCAATGCCCCACTACTGAGTAAGTAACATTTAATTATGTATGTAAGAAAGTAAACTAGCTGATATTATGGAGATGTGTATTCCAATATTACTTCATTTATATTACAGCTGCAGGTGTCCGTTCTGCAAACCGCAGAGCCTATGGCGATAGGCTGGTGCAGTTGCACCACCAGGCAGGTCAGTAATCCACTACCAGTAACTGTAAAGAAATATAAAAGTATGACAGTCAGCAAAAGAGTGCAGTGTAGTCAGTAAGGAATAAATCTGCAAGTAACAGTGTGAAAGTGTATGTAAGTATTGCTTGATTACAAAAGTGTGTTTCAGCCTGTAAGTTTAACCTAAACATGAAACTGTCCAACATATATTCTGAAATAAAAATGCCCTGCCTGTAAGAAAATAGTACACAACCTGCAGCAGGCTGAAAAGTATAGCTGCAGAAGATGATGAAATCACATGTGTGAAATATATCCCTGTGGAAATACTGAAACATGACAGACGTGAGACTGCTGGAAAGGATTGTAATAACTACTGGTAAAACATGTCAATAAAGCCTAGAAGTACCATCCTGAATAGTAAAATGAAAGCAAGTGAGAGAGTGAGAGAAAGTGTCATGAATCCAGCAATACAGTAGTAATAACCCCCGAATAAAGTATATTGCAGTCAAGACAGAATGAAATGCATGTGAGATTCAAAACCAAACAGCAACATATGTTCAAAGTGTTGCTGCATCTGGAATGTGTACCCCAAAATCTGGATATGTTGCTCTCAGTCTGCAATATGCAGATAGGATGTTTGTCTGATATACCAAACATCCACACATGTCTACAGCTATATAAAGCAAATGTAGCAGGATGATGTAGCTGAACAAAGCTAGATATGAATGTGTATGAAGAACCATAAAATGTATATTGATGTTGCAGTAACAGTCCTATCACCAAGTTGAAATAGTTATCATATAGGAAACTGTAGTTAGAACAGTAGTGTGTATATAACTGTAGCTATTAGAAATGTACAGCATATGTATTGTTATTCGAAGGTGTTAATATTACTTTCTTCACCCCACCCTATAACCACATATAACCCATTCCACGTGAAAATGGTATGTGCAATCACAATTAACACCCCTGGACGTTTGTCCTGTTGGGTCATATATATTTGCATGTCTGTTGATGCATCTGCCCTGTTCATACATCCACACCTGATGGCCTGTTGCCATCAATTAACCCTGCATGTTGTTGGACTGTGTATTTCTGTTCAAATTATGCATGTGTTATGCATGCTGTTCAATGGTGTGAATATCTGGGTGTTTGGTTAATGGGAATACTAATGCATGCTGTTACAACTAATTGTGAATGGTATTATATGTCACTAACCCAAACTGTCATGACATAATGCAAAACATAGTACGACAGGGAAGGTGGGTTCCAGCGGACCCACCTCTCCCACCTCAGCTGGCGAGTGCACCTGGCACTAGTGCCAAGTCCGGACCCTCCTCCGGTGGCCCTGTGCCACCTGCGGGTGGAAGCGCTGCAGGGGATGGGGCTCGTCCCCCCTCTGCAAGTGTAGCCGGAGGAGGACCACCACTCACCCTCCGTAGCATCCGGACTGTGGTGCGTAGGGAGATTCGGGACTCTGTTCTCGAGCCCCTACGCCAGCTCAAGGCAAGGGTGGCACAACTAACGGGCATGCCTGTTGACCCGCCTACACAGCCCCCAGCACAGCCCCGTCCTGGGCACTGAAGGAACAGTGGCAACTGCCTATGGGTGGGGATATCAGTTCCACTGTTGCCATCTGTGGGCTCATGGGCTCTGGATATCCAAACCTCCATCCCCGTCAATTGTGTAACCCCCCCACACGTGTCATACACTGCCCCTGTATGTGTCTTGTTTGTCTTGTCTGTTTACCTACCCAACCTACCTCCCCAGCTGTACCGACTTCCTTCACCTGACATACCACTCTCACCTGAAAAAAAAAAAAAAAAAAAGGGCACTCTGTACCCACAAAAAAATGATGCCCCATACATAGCTGCCCATTCCGCACACATGTCTACTGGACATGGAACCTATCAATTACAACTGGCTGTACAACAAGTATTATTGTTGTCCTGACACCTCTCTCAGGGGTGGAAGGTTTCAAATGTCACACCAAATTACATACATATGCACAGCTGTTGCTGATGAAGAAATGGGCAGCTATGGGCCTTACCTACATCCCTCCTGCACATCCCAAGCTTGTTTCCCTACTGTCTTACCCTCCTTGTGACCCCTTTTCACCACTTTCCTGTCTCCCCATTTTCTTTTCTTTCAAAGAAAATAGCGCCGTGTAAGCAAGAGTAAGCACGTTTAAGCGGTTGTAGCGGGTGTGCGCGGAGCTACCGCCAGTGCGCATGCGTGAGCTCCGCAAACCAGCGCTAACCCGTTACAACTGCTTAAAAGTGCCTTAGTCACTTTGATTGACAGGTCCTGTACTCAGCTCAAAAGCAAAATAAAATCCCACTGTGAGTCCCGAACCCAGGACCTTGGAAACAGTAGTCTGCATGACTTATCACTAAGCCATGACTCTTATACAAGAACATTGTGCTAAAATAAATATATCATGTAATAGTAGGAATGAATGTAAAGGGAATATAGATGTGTAGTACACAAAGCATGCCATTTAGAATTACTATCAAAACTAGTGGATTTCCATAATAGTAGTGTGTGAACAGAAACAGCCATGCTAGTTGGAAGCTAGTAGGTAATAATGTCACTATAGCACCTTGCAAGCCACACACATACTCACAGCAGGATAAGCACTGCCCATACCCCACAACCTCTTACAGGAACACATCTGGACCAAGTAATAAAATACGTGGAGCAAAGGCCCAAAACCAGGGACACATTACAAATAATGTTACAACAAACGCAGACAGTTCAGAAAGTAACAGGGTCTGCACTTTGTGGGATGTTTGGAAGGGTATGCAGTCTGAAACTTGAATGTTTGTCACCATATTCTGACTTGAGCCCAGAGTGACTTGCCAGAAAAAGGTGTGCATGAGATATTGACCAAAATATGAGGCAGAAATGTGGACAACCTGCAAATATCTGTACACATGACGGGTCTGACACCACCATATTTGAATAGTTAAGAGCCTAGACATAGCAACAGTGAATGACTTACAGGGATGCCCCACAGACCCCATGTGAAATGTACAAACAGTAGGCAGAAAGGTGTAACACATGCACTGGTAACTATGGAGTCCTGAAAGTATTCATCACTTGCATGGCAGAAAAAGTGTAGTAATACATATGCTCATGCTAACCCACAGTCACAACTGCAGCATACCAGACATTTTAATCGGTGTACCCCACTGATATGTACCATTCCATGAGGCACATTACAGATGAACCTGAAAGTCTCTGGGGCCTGCTCAGCAGCATACTCAAACACCCTAGTAGATGTCAAGGCCCACACCATGGCCAGACCACACTGCATGCTGTAACACCCTAGCAGATATAGCAAGCATTCCAAGGTGTGAATGTACATGGAAAATAGGAAAGCTACAGCAGCACACTACATTCAAGACATCTAGCAGGCATACAAGTAGTGACTGTAAAGGGCAACTATTGAAGCCTTAGCAACAAAGTGCAAGCAAAAGTAAAAGGAAAGCACACACACACACATTAACAGTAGTAGTAGTTGTAGGTGTCAGTGTACATACACAGTTAGTACAGAAAACTGGAGAAATGAATGGAGGAATGTTAATCTACAACACACCTGGAAATATGAGAGAGATACCAACCTTTACACTCACAGAACATTATCCACAGCATAACAGCATGGTCCCTGCCCTTAAAATCTGAAAGGGCTACGCCTATCTCACATACCTTTTTATAGCACTGTTCTGAAATCACAGTGAGAACTGCAATCAGTACACAACTGGCTGCATGCAATTAACAAATGCTGGCTAACAATTGGTGCAGAGGCCATCACATGGGTATATGCAGATACCTACAAAAGTATGCTGTACTCCCAGTCCACACATGCAATACTTTCATTGCACCCTGAGAAGGACGTGAGAGACAGAGAGAGAGAGAGAGACAGACAGAGACAGAGAAAACTGCAATTAAGCAGACACAAACAAATTGTTCAGCAACAGCTACCTGAAAGCTGACAACTGGAAAGTGGAGCAGCAGGACAGAGAACCAGACAGCAACACAAGCAGCTGTGACAAACACAGGTAATGTAAAGTAATACTATAAAGGTCTACATACTGTGAAGCCTCCACATGTGTAATTGGTCTGTATCCATATGCATATGAAGATGTGTAAAAGGCAGGGGACATACAGCAACTATCAGTGAAGGCTGTACATACATTTGTATGTGAGAGCATCTATGTGCACATATCAATGTTGGTTGATTGTAGGTTGTAGTGCCATGTACAAAGTAGGTTTCACAGTTATGTATGTTTAGCAGTATGTTAGTGTGTGTATACAGTATGGTAGGCAAATATGTTGATATACCTGTCTAACATATGGATACGTATGTATGTCAACATATGTATGTGTGTATATATATATCTATATATATATATATATATATATATATATATATATATATATATATATATATATATATATGATATGCATATATGTATACATACATAGAGAGAGATGTAGGAATACATAGACAGATGTAGATAGAATATTGTACAAACATATCTATGTAATGCACACATTCAGATATAGATATATGTAGATACATATACATAGACATACTGATCTGACTATCTACAGGTATGACTGTATATGACGACCTGCAACACAGCCTGTCCCACCCCCTCTGTCACTCACACCCCCTCTGTGTCCCCCTCCACATCTATAGCAATATATGTACATCAATATATATATGTGTATATGTATACGGACATATATATATATATATATATATATATATATATATATATATATATACATATAGATATAGATATATCTATATACATATATATATATATATATATATATATATATATATATATATATATATATATATATATATATATATATAGAGAGAGAGAGAGAGAGACGTATATAAATTCTGAGTGAGGCATGTGTACAGATGTATTGCAACAGGTGCCTGGTGACAAAGGCATGGAGTGAACACCAGTGTCAAAACCGGAGTACCATACCACATTCCAGATCACCTACACCAGTAACCACCAGATATGTGATTGGCTGCCTACCACTGCATGTGTCAGGGGTGAACAGGGTCATAAATGTGTACAATAGTGGCCCCAATGATATTCACAGTGGCACACTATCCCTGGAATACCTGCACATGGTATATGTCAGCAGACATGGTGTGTCAGCTATGGACATGTAGGTCGGTGTATCCCTCCACACCACATAATGGATGCCATGGTATGGACCTCACATGACAGCTACAGATATGGAGAAGGACACAGTGACATGTACAACACTGTCACAATGCACTCAAACACATTACCAATGCACAGTGACTGACAACACCACAGAGTACACATATGCTACCCACATAGAGGTTACCACTCCCGGATTTACATATGTAAGTCACACCCATGACAGATGTCCAACAACCATAGTAACACCTCACACCATCCACAACCTAAATGTCTGCTGTGTGTCGTCCGTGCCACTGCAATAGAGTGCACATGTGGAGGTAAGAGTTCCTACCCACAGATAAGACATACCCTGCAATAAACCACACAGTGTTAAGAAGCAAGACTCCCCATGAGTACATGTCACACATACCCCTGCTGAATGTTAGTCAGATAGGTAATATGCCATATGAGTCACCCTGTGTAACTGTGTGACAGCAGCAGGTACCATCACACCACGTGTCACAATGGTCAGGGTAGCAGAACAGTACGCTGCTGTAGTCCCAGGGGCAATAGCATATTGTATAGTATTGTATTGTAATGTAATGTGTTGTATTGTATTGGTATGTTGAGGTGCCTCCTTCGTGGAGTGGAACCACTGCTGCTGTGCGCCAGTGTACAGGTACATATCCTGTAGTCAGGCTAGTGTTACATAGCACTTCTATATGTGTGTTTAGCTCCTGTCAGAGTTTATGTAGCATGCAACTGGGGATACCATCAGGTCCCATTCATGTTGTGTATTCTGCTGTCCTGAGGGTGGCTCTCACCTGGACATCTGTGATGACAGGGAGGTTACAGTCAGCTGGGATAACTATGTCTTATTTTGGGGGAGAGGGCGGGGTGACACCTGCGCTGAACCTGTCTGCCACAATGTTGTCAATATCTGTGGTGTCAGTGAAATATTTGTTGTTGGGTACTAACTATGGGCATAGAGGATGGATCCTGACCAGGTTGCTAACATAACTGAAGAAGGCCTTCTGGTTATCTGTAGTGTCCCTCTTGATTTCCCTCTCAAAGTTGCCCATGGATTTTGTATGATGGAAAATAGATCCTTACTAGTGCTGCTCAGACATGCCCTCCCTTTATGGAATTATGCTCTGTCTTGCAGTAGCTTCCATCTTCTGTAATACAATCTGTCTATGGCTGGGGTCTACCAGACAGGATGCTGTCCCTTTGTGGAGAGTGTCTTGGTCATATATGGGATTGCATGATCCATGCATTCTCGGAGATGTCTGTAGAAAGCAATTGTGTAGGGTCAGTATTGTGGGTTGTATCTGCCACTGGCCCAGTGGGCTGAAAGGATACCATGTCACTGTTACAAAGTGTAAAGTTTGTATCTGTAATGTTATGCACTATAGTCGTTTGTGCTGGTGGTTGAGGTGGGATATGTATATCCAGGGCAATCAGTGTGTGGTCAGCTCACAGTAGTTGATGATGTAGGCCATACAGTACCTAGATACAAACCCCCAGAGTGAGGAGGTGCTCTTGACCTGAATCAGTGTTCTGACTGCTGGGGTTTGGTAGTATGTCGTATGGAGTGTGCCAGGTACTGTTGCACAGTTGCTGGCTGAGCACTGATACCTGGCCATCTACATGTGTATCCACCAATAGACAGACAGATGCTACATATGTGAGATATGTTGTATCATAACAGTCGAGTAGCATGTGTAGTATGTGTGCCAAATTCTGCTGACATATATTGCTGATACCAGGTTATTTTCTTTCTCAGGTACATGGCCCACCCGGAATCCCACCTACTCCACAGCTGAGGATGAGGAGATACACCAGAGCCTGGTGCGGGATTATGCAATACTCTTTTCCCGCACCAGCCAGAATCAGCAGGAGAGGGCTGCACTGTGGCAAGACCTTGTCCGTCGGGTAAATGACATAGGCACTCATAATAGGACATATGAGCAGGTACGACATCACTGCAGTGATTTAATCAGACATGTCCATCAGCGTGCGTCGGATATCCACAGGCAACAGGTTGCCACAGGTGGTGGGGTGGCTACACATCCCCCACTCACCAGACTGGAGGGACTACTCATGAGTGTAGTGGCTCCAGTCCGCCAGCAACAACAACAGCAGCAAACATGCATTATGTTGGAGGCTGGAGCCACGCAGCAGCAAGACAGTGAATGTGCAGGTAATATGCCATATGTATAGTTGACTGTTGTGTACACTGGTAGTTAATGCATGTGTGAGGTGTGTCCTTGGTTTGTAGCTGTCACCATAGTATTTAATGTGCAAGTGTGATATCCTCAATATTAGCAGCTGACCTGTGAAAGGCGACTGTTGTACTACTGACTTGTATCATACTCAGTAACAATGGCCCACTGACATTAGTTTCTTCACGTCTGCAGGACCCTATGGTATAACAGCAATGCATCCTATCCATGCTGGTGAGTGTGTATTAACAATTCCTGTAATAGTGTTGATAGTAATAGTACTATTTGGCTCACTTAGTAGTGCTCTTTGTATGCATGTAGGTGTGTCTGTGTCTATGTGTTGATATCACGCATACTGAGTACTGTACAATTGTGTGAAACTGTGTGCATGTGTGCATGTGTGCACCTGTGCATATGTGCATGTGTGCATGTGTGCATGTGTGCATGTGTGCACCTGTGCATGTGTGCATGTGTGTATGTGTGCACCTGTGCATGTGTGCATGTGTGCACCTGTGCATGTGTGCATGTGTGCACCTGTGCATGTGTGCATGTGTGCATGTGTGCACCTGTGCACCTGTGCATGTGTGCATGTGTGCATGTGTGCACGTGTGCACATGTGCATGTGTGTATGTGTGCATCTGTGCATGTGTGCACATGTGCATGTGTGCATGTGTGCATGTGTGCATGTGTGCATGTGTGCACCTGCGCATGTGTGCATCACTGGTAATGTGTAGACATTGTAAACTGTGTTTCCTGTTTCCCTCCCACAGGTTCTGTTGCTGCTCTGGTGTCATGTAGCAGGGAACCTGAATCAGGTGCCGTGGGTACTGATAATGATGACATCTGTGTAATGGCACAGGAAAGTATGCCAGGGTCCGCCATTGGTCAGCCGATTGACAGTACACAGCTGTCGACCCCATCAATGCGCACAGTTATCCTGCCAATACACCCTTTGTCACCAATGTCCCTAGGTGATGGACAGCATACAGTGGGCATTGACCAGGGTCATGTGGTATCTGTGGCACATGCCTCCCCACACAGCAGCCATGAGCATGGCCCAGAGATGGTACCACACAGACAGATGTCCAGGGGTTCTCGTGGGAGCATCCGTGGGCATACTGCCCCTGTCAGACGTGCCCACAGAGGTCTTACAACCTCAGCTATGTTTCGGGCCATCATGCAGGCACAGTCACATATGGAACGGTACACCAGACAGGGTCTGAGGGAGCTGACAGCATGTCGCACAGCCATGACTGACAGTATGCGTGACATTGTGGCTGCCATCCGTGATTTCACCGATGTCATAGACAGACGTTGTGGGGACATATTAGACCAGTTCCACAACTACATGTCCATGAGCCAGGGCGATGGTGGGCAGTTGAGGCGTCGACGTGGCCGTATGCCAGCAACAGCAGCAGCTGGCAGTCGTCATGGACGACAGCAGGGCCGCGGCCGCCCCCGTAGTGCCAGCAGCAGCCCCAGCAATGCTGGGTCTGTGCTGTCATCAGACCATCCCAGGAGACCACGTGCACGTGGCTCTGGCCAGGCCTGACAGGGATCTGTGTCCAGTCAATGAACACCTGCTTCTAATGACAATACCCAGTCTGGGTTGGTACTGGATACGGTCGGTAGCACCCCTGCAAGGCACAGGTACCATGTCCGTGGCCAGAGACACTGATCTGTATGACCTGGCAGGTACAGTCTGTGGCTGTCCACAAACACCAGTATATGGCAGCCATGAGGTGGAACTGTGTGCATCCATAAACACATGCGAATTGACAACACCTAGGGCTACCGCATACACGCACACACTGCATCAACATTGCCCCACCTTCTACTGCTGTCCCTCACCAACACACATACACATACATGTCAATTGGTGGTATCGGTGGCTGACTCAGGCATACCAAGTTCACACCCTGTGCATATGATGAAACTGTGCCACCTCCTGCAATCTGTAACAACTGTGCAGGTACAGGTTAACATGTTGCTGATGCACAGGGTGACCACATAGATGTGTAGTAATAGTATCATGTTGTTAACAGTACTGTGTGCTAAATTAATTGTGGGTATATCACAGCATGCCTGATGCAGTAAGTGTGTGATTGTCATGTCCTGTTGTCTACACCCATGGTAAGTACCATAGTGTATCATCTGCACATGTTGGCATACTGGTGGTAATGATGTCAACAGAAGGCTACATACATAGGTAGCACAGGGGATAAGGTAATGAATGTAGTAATACACAATGATGGACATGTAAATTGCAAGTGGCATGTTGCCCACACTGGACTCTGCAATGCAGATGTTTGAGGATGTTGATATGTGTGCAGTACTACACGACTGGTACAGGACACACAGGAGCACCCTAGCACTGCATGCTCACATCTCATACCATGCTAGACAGCCCAACACACATAACTAACTGTCACAGGAGGGAGAGTCCCCATATATGTCAGGGATACTGTGGTGGCAGGCCAGGTAGCGTACATCCTACTAAGTATGGAACCACTGAGTGAAGGCTCAGTGTCTGTTATTTGACATGTGTATTACTGCAGGTATGAGCACATGGGTTTCCATCCAGTTATTGTACATCCTGACAGTACATGGTCTGTACACTTGTATGCACTGAGACTGGACCCTAGCCATCTGACCCGTGTATTAACATGTACATGTGCATAGTGCCTGCATATTTGCAGTGTTACCTACTGGAACTGGTACAGCTTGTTTGTTGTACAATGGACTACATGCAGCCCTGTTTACTGTAGCTTTGTTTGCATGCATGTTTGCTTGCAATTACCCTGGAATACTGATCACACCTGCGATGCATAGTTATAGAGCTTCTGTGGACGCCTAGTGCCATCTGCATAGCTTACTATATGTATGTCCATGTCCCACTTGACAGGATGTCACTGTTTGTCCTGTTCACATGTACATTGCCTGTGACACAGTGCATATGACTTACCTGGCATGTGTCCACGTGAGCAGTCATATATGCTACTGCTAACTAATCACAGGCACTACACCTTCACATATTCATCTTCTGTTGAACTACCTGCTTCGCTAGGTATGGCCTGCACCTGTCACCCCTGGGCTTTTAGATATTGGCAAAGGCTCTTGCTACCCCCATAGTGCCTATGTTAGGCAAGGCTCAAATGACAAACCCACCTTCATAGGTATCACAAGGGATAAGAAACTAAGAGTAATGCTACCCAATGCCAGAAGTCTAAACCTCCAGATGCATGCACCCAAAACACTCGTTGGCATGGAGAACATCGATATCTGTGCAGTAACAGATGCCTGGTTCAGGGCTACTGAGAGCACACCAGCACTACCAGGTTTAACCCGGTTGATTTCTTTGAAACAGTCACCAAGGCCATTGATGAGGGGAAGGTGGTTCACACAGCCTACCTGGACCTTGCAAAAGCCTTCACAACAATACCCCACTTGGGCATTCTAGAGAAGCTCACCAGCTTAAATATAAGTCCCTATGTCACTAGATGGATTGCACAGTGGCTCAAGGACAGAACCCACATGGTTAGAATTGCTGGAGCCATGCCAGACTCCAAACCAGTTACGAGTTGTGTCCCACAAGGCTCAGTCCTGGGACCTCTCTTGTTTGGTATATATTTATTGGAGGTACAGGCCAACACGGACGGACTGTAGCTGACCAAATATGCAGATGACTGCGAACTGGCCACCATAATCGACTCTCCAGCCAACACAAGCATCTTCCAAAGGGGCATCATAGAAACAGACAACTTGTGCCAGAGCCATGGCCTTCAGCTGAACAGTGTTTAGAAAGGGAAATGTGCATCCTGTAGTCTGTTCACCTAGTTGCCAAAAGGGACATTGTCCTCACACACACTAACCCCCCTCAGCCAAAAAAACACACTTGCCATTTGCAGGATTCAAACCCCTATCTGATTATGTTATGATACTTGAGACAGACACATTAGCAGAGTGTGCTATTCGCATTACTCGAAAGTGTCCTTTCTCTTGCTGTACTTATAGGGTGCTGACATCATCAGTGTTTAGAAAGGGGAATGTGCATCCTGTAGTCTGTTCTCCTAGTTGCCAAAAGGGACATTTCTCTTACACACACTAACCCCCCTCAGACAAACACACACACTTGCCATTCGGAGGATTCAAACCCCTATCTAACTATGTTATGATACTTGAGACTGATGCATTAGCAGAGCGCACTATTCGCATTACTGGGAGGTTTCCCTTCTCCTGCTATACTTATAGAGTGCTGACATCATCAGTGTTTAGAAAGCGGAATGTGCATCCTGTAGTCTGTTCTCCTAGTTGCCAAAAGGGACATTTCTTTGCCACAGACTGACACACACACCAACCCCACTCATACACACACATACACACTGAGCATTTGCAGGATTCAAACACCTACCTAACTATGTTATGACACTTGTGATGGACGCATTAGCGGAGCACACTATTCGCATTACTGGGAAGCTTCTTTTCTCCTGCTGTACTTATAGGGTGCTGACATCATCGGTGTTTAGAAAGGGGACTGTGCATCCTGTGGGGAGGCAGACACCAAGCACACTCTGGCTAAGCTGTCATTCCCTAGGGCAAACAGCCTAGTGTTGACCTCTACACCCATATGTTTAATTGTCAAATGCACATTATTTGTTGCTGATAGAGTGTTTGCACATCTTTCTTGCCATAGCATTCCCTGTTTGTATGAACAACTTGTGCATCTGTGGAAGATGTTTGCATATGGGAGGGATCCACTATATCACGTATGTCTTTGTAGTCATTTAACTGTGTGCACTGGGCAGACTGCTGTAATGTGGTTGGTTCCTGGAATAACACATAAAAATATCAGATATGTGTGTCCAACTGCTAAACTGAGATTTGGCCTAAGTGTGCGAGCATGCCCAGTTCAGCCTTCCCATGGCATGTTGTCTGACATATGTCTCATTTATCAAAGTGTGTGAGCATGCCCAGTGTGAGCATTCCATATGTTGGACTCTGCAGCCCACCACATTTGTGGATGAGTGTGAACTTCAACAAATATCACCCGTTTATGGTTGTGTTTTGTGTGTCATGTTGTGTAGTTACTGTACAACTGCTTTGTGTGTGAACACAACAGGATTATACTGTGCCTGCAGTGTTTGCATGGGATACTTTGCATACAGTTGCCAACATCCTTTCACACTGACCTAACACTGTAGTACTGTATAGTGTACTGGTAGTACTTTGACTGTGGTGGACAGTATCCTGGGCTTTAGTGCTATCACTGCTTTACATTTCGATAGGCACAACAGCCTGGTTAGGGGCCAGTTGTGTACATCTGACCATGTTGCATTCTGCTCAGATATGAACTACTTAAACCAGGCTTGTCCAACATTGGTAGTGTATTCCACAACATAGGTGTACATTTGCAAACACTAGCAATGTGCCCTAGTCCATGTCTAATGCTAGTTGGAGAGTGTGTTTGTCCTTCAACACACATTGTAAGTGGAGTTTGCCATGACATATGTCATGGTTAGTATACTGTGCCTCTGTCTACCTGTGACATGACAGTGATACCCAGGATAAAGCTACCATCTCCCATCCACTCATCAAGATTCCTATTGAGGAAGATTGATAAGTGACTCTATGGGTAGCCTGTACTGGGGGTTCACTCATGGGTGGGGGTGGCTTCTGTGTTATTATGGATCATGCAGTACAGCTTGTCCTATGTAAGTCAGTGCTGGGGTTCAGGTCTCTCATGTGCATAGCTCACTGCCATTCAGATTGTACAAGGTGCAGCATGTTTATTGATACCAGCAACACAGGCAACACATGCCATCTGTGCAAGCTCTTTGATACTCCTGGTGAGGTACTGTTGGGGACTTTACGGTTGATGGAGGTGTCTGCTGAGGTACATCCCACAGGGGCTATTGTAGTCAATTGTACCGCTGATGAAGGATGACTGCAGAGTCACAATGACCTCCCCTTATCTAGATCTGACAACCTTCATTATTAGGTGGGTATATGGTATGTTTCTGTAAACACTACAGCACATGTTTGTCCAATGCAGGATATCTATCACCTTGTGTCCCCAGGTCTCTCATTACATGTTAACTACATAATGGGTTAACACCTATGTGGTAATTGGTGGGCACTTACTGTATATCCACGGGGGTTGACTATACACGTTTCTGCAATTAGCTTACTGGCATGGCTATGGCACCAGTTGTCTGTTTCTATGTGGCCCTTTTGTGGGATGCTTGTGTCAGCTGGTGGATCATATGTGGTGAGCAGTTTGTAGTCCTCTGCAAACATGTTCAGACACAGTCCTTCCATGTTTGCCTGTACCTATGGGACATATATACCAGACGAGGGAGATCCCAGGACCAAGCCTTGTGGGATGCCAGTTATATCTGGTTTGTAGTCTGACATGGCTGCAGCATATCTGACCATGTCTGTTCTGTCCTTGGTCTGGTTTGCAACCCCTCTACTGACATAGGGGTTTATATTTAAGCTGGTGAGCTTATCTATAATGAACATGTAGGGTATTGTATAGAAGCCTTTGCAAGGTCTAGCTACGCTGTGTGGACCACATTGCCCTCATCAATTACCTTAATGACTGTTTCAATTGAGTCAAACATGTTTAGGGGCAGGATCTGCACTTAAGAAAGCCACACTGGGTAGGGTCCGGTGTCAGTAGGTCCCCAATATCTTTATGTCTGTGGTACATGCTGATCCTTTCCATAGCTGTGCAGACCGAGCTTCTCAGGATTCTGGGGTAGTAGTTTTCAGTATCCATTCAGGCAACACTTTTGTTGAGAAGGACCACTGTTGTTGTACACTTCTCTTTGGGTACATATTCCGTGGTAAGGCTGACATTGAGCAGTAGTGTGATTTGGCATTCCATTCATCTTGGAGTCCATATTGCACTAAGCCCAGGACACCATCTCATACCATTGCTGCTGTGTGTTTTGTTTTGTAGATGTTGGCTGTTACCTCAGCATCTGCAATGTCAGGGGGTCAGCAGTCTGCTGGGATAGATATTCTGCATTCGGGGGGAGGGGGGGGTTTGCACTGCACCTGTCAGGATGTATGTTGGCAATATGTGTGTGTGTTTGTGATATTTGTGTGATTCAGAGCATATCTGTGAATTCCCAACATGGTTCCTACCATCAGTTGTGAAAGCCTTGGAATTATCCTTAGTGTCCTGTACAATTTGTATCTTCATAGGTTCATAGGTTCATACTAGGCTATCCACCCTAGGGCATTTGTTAGCCTAGCCAGACTATGTGTGGCTTTTGCCACCCCTTGCTATGTGAATATTATGGCCATTTATGATTTGCTTTGCTGTGCCTCTGTCTGGACATGACACAGTGAAGACCCCCAGTGTAACTCTACAATCATCCATCCACTTGGCAAGATTCCTGTTGAAGAGTGTCAGTGAGGGGCTCTGCCTAACATGGAGTGGGATTCTGGTCCAGGGTGTGGGGAGCCTCTGGATTATGTATCTGTCCCACCAGCACATCCTATTTCATTATTTGTTGAGGTTGACATCTCTCACTCTCACAGCTCCGATGGATTTGAGTTTTCTGGGGTGGAGCATGTCCATTACTCCTGTGTTGGGCATGGCCTTCTACAACAGGCATGCAATGCCTCTGTGTAGGCAGTATGTGACTGCATTCAGCTGGGGTGTCTACAGCCAGGCAGCATATGATATATATTTGAGACCCTTTATCCTCTTGGTGAGGTACCTTTGAGGTCTTTCTAACTGCTGCAGGTGTCAGGTAAGGTACATCCCATATGAGGCACTGTACTAGATTATGGGTGTGATTAGAGAACAGTATAGGGGCACAATGACCTCTGTTGATGTAGATGTGAATCCTTTCCTGATATGGTGTCAAATGTAGACAGTCTTCCTAGCCACATTGGCAATGTGGGTGTCACATAACAGGTTACTGTCCACTTGTGTCCCTAGGTCCCTGGTTACTCCTTCCATACATAATGGTTTACCACCTATGTGGTAATTTGTGGTACCTTGTTTGGTATTTGGTGGGACATTCATACTGTCCAGTGTCTTCAGGACGGCTGGGTGGGGTTCCTGTGTGTGAGAGTGTGGTCTGTAGCATGCTACAGACTGTACAGCCATCTTGCCTACAGTTAGTTGCACATGGGTGGACTCCAATGCCTTGTGCATTGTCAGTTACCTGGATGTATGGGTGTCTGTGCTGAATATGGATACTCACCCTCCTTTTATGTTTTGTTCCAGGTTTTGGGGCCATGACACATGATACGTGGTATAACCTGGTAGTGCTGGTGTGCTGTCAGGAGGCTTGCAGCAGGTTTCTGTCACTGCACAGACATCGATGTTCTCCATACTGGGGATGGCCTTGGGAGCATGCATATTGGGGTTTACACATCTGGCATTGGTCAGCATTACCCTTATGTTTCTTTCCACTTATGTTTTCTAGGGTGGTGGGTCAGTCTTTTCAGCCTTGCCTACAAAAGGCTCTATGGAGGTGGCAAAGGCCTTATCCAATATTCAGATGCCCAGGGGTAACAGGTGCAAGCCATCCCAAGAACAGCTGCGTGGCTTGTCAAGCATGACATCCCAAGCAGACAGACATTGGATCTCCTTGGAATGACACCAGTAAGTGTGCCACTTGCTATGACTGATCATTCCGTGTTTGTACTGTGGGTAGGATGCTGCAAACGGTGAGTGTCATACCAGCCTGGACTACATAATCAGAGAGCTCATCTATGTCTCTTTTCATGTAGTCTAGGGAGGTACATCTCAGATCATTCACACCAGCATGGACTGTGACTGCATCATATTTCTACTTGCTTTGGAGTGACCTGCATACTTCTGTTATGTGGCATATTGTGGCAGCCTACAGGCAGATTACTGTACCCTTTCCCTTATTCAGTCTGGTGTGCGGGACAGCAGTGTGTCTGACTATGGAGTCACCTATTACAACTGTATCAGGCATTTTGTTTCTCCTTCTGGCCTGTGACTGTTTGGCACACCAGCTTTGTGTACTATGTGTTGCATGTGCTATGTTTGGAGGTTGTTTGATTGGGTGTCTGCTTTAGAGGCCTCTGTTGGTGTGCTGTGTTTGTAATTTGTGCCTCCGGGAATGTTTTTCTGTGTTTATGTGTTTGGTTTGCAGTTGTGATAGGTCTATGTGGGACTGTGTTTGTGGTGTGTGTGGTTACCTTCTCCTCCTGACTAGTTTTGGGAGTACTGAGTTGAGGGAGCTCAGCCTCCAATTTGGATAGATGGTTGCATCTCTCACATATATTTGTATTTCTTGGGTGGAGTTGGGGGTTGTCTGTGTACTTGAGGCGGGTGTAACATTGCCTCAGGATTCACAGATTCTACTTGTTGTGGCTGGCCTTAGTGGATTGTATGTGTGGACAGATTTTATTGCCATACTACTGATCAGTGATTACTTCATTGTTTATGTTTGCTCTATCATGTAGTAGCTTCCTCATTCTCTTGCATGGTTTGGTTATGGCTGGTGTCCACCATGCCATATTCCTGCGTGTATGGCATTGTGTCTTGTTTTAATTTAGGATTGCATAATCCAAGCATTCCTGGCAGTGTCCATGGAATGGCTGTATTACAGGTTCTGAGGTGTGGCCCATATTTTGCACCTGCACAGGACCTTTAATGGATTCCACATCAGTTTGGAGGAGTGCAAATATTGCTTAACACATGTTTTCCACTGTGGTTTTCTGGCCAGGGACTGTGGTCAGGATTTGTATATCCAGTGTGATTACTCTATGGTCTGGTTTTACCAGTGAGCAATACACTTCTCATCTTGCCATCCAGTACCCATGTTGCTGATTATCACATCCAGTATGCTTACCCCTCTTGTGGGAGTGGTACGTTGTTCCTGGGCCTTTTGGTTTATGGATTCTATGAACTTTTGTCCTACACTGTTGGAGCTAGTATAATGCTCCCAGTCTATGTCTGGGTATTTTCAGTCAATCAATATAATGTGGGTTGGAGGACTTGATATATTCATGTATTCCAGCATAGGCCAGGTGCAGTTCCTGGTGTTGGGACAGTAGTCTGTAGCAGGCTATAAACTGGGGGGCAGTTTTAGCCACTGTTACTTGACCATGGCTAGTCCATGCTGCTTTTTGTTGTGGTACCAACATGGGGGTGTGGTTATCCTTGACAATTCTTGCTAGTCACCCTCCTTTTGTAGCTTGTTCCATGTTTTGAGGCTGTACAGCACAGTATGAGGTGTAACCTGGTAGTGTTAGGGTGCTGTTGTGAGCCTTGGCTCAGTTTTCTGTTACAGCGCAGATATCACCATTCTCCATACTGGGTGAGTTTAGACTGCATGCATCTTGCTGTTTTGACTTATCCCTTATCTTATTCTTATCCCTTCTGATACCTATGGAGATAGGTTTGTGTTTTGAGCCTTACCTATTCAGGGCACACTGTGGGTAACAACAGCCTTTGCCAGTATCCATACGGCCTGCACTGACAGGTGCACACCAGTCCTAGCAGGTGGTGCATCATGTCATGCTCAGCATGTCATCCCAGACTGGCACACATTGGATCCCCTTTGACTAACTGCGATACTTCCGTCAATTATTGCACGTGATCATCTCATTGTCATGTTATGGCATGATGCTTGGTGAGGGTAGGATGTTAGTCAGGGTCCTCAGGTGTGCATATAGTACATGGTGTTACATTACTTAACACATAGCATTCATGCCTCAGGTGGTGCTGCAGGTTTGCCTCTGTCGGATGCGCATATTACACTTCCCTGTACATGTTTGAGAGCAGGTTGTGTCATGTTAGGCATCCCTGTCACTATATGAGTGAGTCAGAGAGGGGTATCATTCCCAGGGTTCCTACTGAGCCAGTGTATGTGCTATGCGTTGCCTCTTTGCCAAGGCCAGGGCATACTGGGCACGCCTCCTTCTGCCTACTGGGGCAGGCTCAGGTTGTTCCTCCTCCGAGTCATGCTCTGCCTGTGATGGCCTTGGCAATGGTGGGGAGCTGTTTGGCCCGGCCCTATGCTGGTCCTGCTGCAGCTGTTTTCGCAAGATCATATTATGTAGCATAGCACATATCATGACAATTTGGGTACATGTAGTTGGTGTGTACTGCAAGGCTCCACCAGATGTGTCCAGACACTGGAACCGTGACTTGAGCAGCCCAAACACACGCTCTATTACATTACGTGTTTGTGCGTGTGCCTCATTATGGTGTTCCTGTTCAGGTGTGTGTGCATTTCTGATGGGTGTCATCAGCCACGGCTCCAGTGCATAACCTGCATCCCCCACTAGGTGTCCATGCGGGATGTCCCCATTGGCAAATGTCTGGTACAGCTGCGTCAAATGCCAGATGTGGGAATCATGGTAGCTCCCAGGACAGCCAGCACACACATTCATTATTATGCCCTGGGCATCACACATGACCTGGCAGTTGATGGAGGGGAAGCCCTTGCAGTTGATGTATGCCCTACCCCGCTCACCGGCTGGTGCTTTGATGCATATGTGCGTGCAGTCTATTGCACCCACTACCTCAGGGTATTCTGCTATTTGCTGGAAGAGACGCATATTGCTGGCCAATACCTCACGGGCATTGGGGAAATATACATGATCACCGACATGTGCTGACATGGCATCCAGGAACTGGTGCAGTACCCTGGAGGCTGATGCCTGTGATATCCCCATCATATCACCAGTTGGTCTTTGGAAGGTACCTGTTGCTAGTATTCTTAGGCCAACACATACCTTGGTTTCCATTGGGATGGGTTCCCCTCTGTTGGTTCTGTGTGTGAGGCGTGGCCTGCACAGCTCCACTATTTGCTGCAGGAGGTCTCTGTCCACTCTATAGCGCTCTACTATCTCCAGATCATGTAACCCGTGGTAGGTGACCCTGGGCCTGTACACTCTTCTCAGTCTCCTCACTGTGGGTTGTCTGGCACCATCTGCATTGTCACCACCCTCAGCAAGTCGCCTATGTCTCATTATGACAGCTATGGCAGCTCCTAACATTTCTGCTCTGAGTTCAGCTTTTTCAGTTTTCACTTCTGATAACTTAACTCCTGTCTTGCAGTGTCTCTTGAGAGAAACATTCTGCACTGCTGTTTGCAGAGTTTTAAGTGCTGGGCTGGGCTACTATTCTGCCTGTGTAATTGCCTGCATCTAATTGTTTTCACCTGCTAGATCCAGCAGTATTCCCTGCTAGCTTCCTACTAAATCTGTTGCTTCCTTTTTCCTTTCTGTTTCCTCAGGGTGGAGCCGTGTGTAAACCAGCAGAGACACGCTCACAGTGGCTTACACGCGTGCACACATACTTACACGGTTCAGAATCTGCTTATTTGGATTAAAACGCGTGCACACCCGCGCAAACAGTGTTAAACATCTCCCAACACGCTCCCACATGCTCAGTCTGTCTTACGCGCGCGCACGCTGCCTTACTCGCGCTTCATGGCGCGCACACGTGCGCATACACATCCAGCAAGAAACTTTAGTGTAGGCAACAGTGTACACCTTCCATTTCTTGACTTTCTCATGCTTAGTTAGCGGCACACCTCTTTCCATGATATCTGTCTGACATCTGTCATGTAACTCTGACCTCCAATGAACTGCATTTCTTTCTACCATTCCCCCCTGTGATGTCACCTATCTCCTACTCTGTTCCTCCCCCTTCTGTAACTCTTACACTACTCAGACTGTGCTCATTTGCTATGTGACAGTGGAATTCAGTATCCTTACATTCATTTGCATCAGATTGCCTACTAATGCTTAGTTACATGTCTTAGACTCAGCTTCCCCCCTTAGCAACCACTACACGGTGGCCATGTTGGTTTTGGTCTGCTGGTCCCTGCATTGACATTCCATGTATTGCATAAAACCTACATTTGTAGGTTTAAAACCTTCGTTTTTATGTTTTATACAGCGCAGCCCGTTTGCGCGGGGCTGCGCTGGGTTTAAACATCGGCAATAGCCGAAAAAATAAATTATATTTTTAATATATTTGCATCAGGTTACTTTGCCAATGGCCACATATTTGGCCATTGGCATGCTGCCTGACACATATGCACCCTTTATTTGGAGCTGACATGGCTCCATTGCAGTTTTTGCAGAAAAGTACTCAGTTGTCAACTGAGTACATTTCTGCAGCTAAAACGGCTTTTACACGGGCTGTTCTGGGCTTCCTGAATCGCTAATCATCCTCATTTGCATGCTATTCGGCTGCAAGTGAGGTGATTAGCTTATCCATGCCCACTCCGTGTAAGAGCCGTTTTAGCTTGTCTCTTATACGGACTTTGGGCTGTTCCTGGATCGCGAAGGCTGCATGGAGTCTTACACTACTCTTAGACTCCGTGCAAGCCTTCGTGAATCCGGCCCTTTGTTTTTACTGATTGGTTTTTCAGTGACCTTCTCACTTATTGTTTTAAAATAATAAATAAGAAACTTTTGTAATCTTGGCATTCTGTTGTATGTCTATATAGGGCATTATTTATGTTGCATCTAGAAATGCTGTAATAATCTAGATAAATACATTTTCTAAAGTGTTTTTCTGTTTTCTCCATAGAGCATTGGGAATGTTGAACATAATGATTAGCACACTAAGCCCTTAGTTGAACAATTTCCTGCCTGTGGGTAAATAACTGATTTCAAATTATTGTTTAACTGAATTGAATTTACTTTCAAAATATGCTTACACTGAGTGCAGGCACCACATTTTTAATACTTTTTTTGAGGTGTCTGATAACTTTCTTTATTGATCTCAACTATATTTTTGATATTATTGGCCCTCTTGTAAATAAACGCAGGTCTACTTCCCACAATGTTTTTCACCCTGATTTCAATAGCCAGGATGTTCCAATTGTTGTTCAAGATGTTCTTAAATATACTAGACCCAGCATTGTACTGCACTGTAAGTGCTCTCCTATATGAATTTTTGAAAGGCTCCTTAAGACCTTCATTTGTAAAATAATATACGTTGGTTGTTCCAGTACCTCCAGATTTTGTGTCTCTCTAATTCTATCAGAAATAATGTTTTCAGTCACACCTACACATAAAATGGGAATGTATTTTATCCCCCACCCTCCAAAAACTTCATCACTGATAGCCTGAACTAATAAACGAGAGTATCCCCTCTCAAGAAATATGTTCTCATGTTTAATCCTTTCTAATTCATAGAATCCCCCTATCAGAAACCATATGGGCCAATCTTACAAACTGCCCTTTGACCAGGCTTTTATTTTAGGAAACTAGATAGGAACTCTTGTAGTACAGGTAACTATTGGGAAAGGTCAGTTTTCCAAATATGTTTGAAGACAACCATGAAGTACTCTTATTAATGGTGGTATCAACTTAATTTAAATATGTCTTGTTGACTTAATAAGTAAATTTCAAAAAGGATGTGGTATGATTAATGAATTCAATGAACTGCGGAATCAAACACTTATGAACATCAATTTTGCAATTCATTCACTCATGGTAAAATGAGAGTTAAGTACTAAAATTTAAATAAAGATGCATATTAGTTATTACAAGAATTAAAAAAAAATGATTCAATCAGAGTTATGAAATCCGACAAAGATGGGGAATTGTGCTTTTTGACAACACTAGTTACATAAGTGAAATAACTAAAATACTTCATGAAAGTGGCTCATATTGTGTGGCATCCCTAAATGAAGTCCACATAGCATACAGTAAAATAGACCCATTTTTAGAAGAGGGCTTGTTGCAATGCAGTTTGGATATTGACATGTACAACTTCTTAAAAAATGCAAACCCATCTATACCTACTATATTTGGTATCCCAACGATACACAAGAGCACCATTCACCCCCCCTTCAGACTGATAGTTTTAGCAGAAAGTTCAAAAACATGCCCTTTTGCAGTCATTATGGATAGAATGTTAAAACCCATTCAGAAGTTAATAACACAAATACTCAGAAATGTCTAGGATTTTTTTAGCTAGATTTTTTTTTTGGTGGATGTCATAGATTTATTTAGCTGCATCCCACAAGATTGTGGTTTACAATATTTCCATGAGGTTGTAACAAGTTTCAACTTTTCAACATCTCATGATGTCAGATTATTAATGGAATTCATTGAGATAGTACTACACAACAACTACATTTGGCTTGAGGGGGAGATTTTCAGACAGGAAAAAGCTGTTGCAATGGGAGCATCTTGCGCTCCCATGTTTGCAACTTAGTTATGCTATCTTGGGAAACTCAATCTCTGTTTACCATACCATTTTTTCTAAATAAACAAAATTACATCTAAGATTCTTGGATAACATTTTTATCCTGTGGGTAGGTGATGTACATTTGATTCTGCAGTTCACTGAATTCATTAATAATGCCACATCCTTTTTGAAATTTACTTATCAAGTCAACAAGGAACAGATAAATTGCCTTGATACCACCATTATTAAGAGTGCTTCAGGGTTGTCTTCAAACATATTTGGAAAACCAACGTTTTCCAATAGTTAACTACACTACAAGAGCTCCCACTCATTCCCCCACAAAAAAGCCTAGTCAAAGGGCAGTTTGTAAGATTGGCCCATATGGTTTCTGATAGGGGATTGTATGAGACAGAAAGGATCAAACTTGAGAACATGTTTCTTGAGAGGGGATAACTTTGTTTATTAGTTCAGGCTATCAGTGATGAAGTTTCTAGAGGGTGGGAGATAAAATACATTCCCATTTTATGTGTAGGTTTGACTGAAGACATTACATCCTATAGAATTAAAGAAATAGAAAATCTGGAGGTACTGACAACAACCAATGCATGTTACACTGTAAATGAAGGACTTAAGAAGCTTGTCAAAAATTCATATAGGACAGCACTTACAGTGCAGTACATAACTGGGTCTAGTATAGTATAGTTAAGGACATCTTGAACAAAAATTGGAACACCCTGGTTAGTGATAACAGGGTGAAAAACATTGTGGAAAGTAGGCTACATTTATCTACAAGAAGGCCAATAATATCAAAAATATGGGTCTACTTTAATTAACCGAAAGCGGATTCCAGCGAATGCAAATCCATCAACACAAATGCATTAAACCGCGAAATAAGCAAACTCACAAAACCACGAAATTACAGCAAAATTGAAAATGTGGAAGTGTTTTGGTTGGCCCGTCTGAGCTACAGATCCGTAAGGTAAGTGTGCGATAGTTACGAACATTAGGGTGCGGGTTAAGGTAAGTGCATATATAGGTAATGTAATATGGGTAATGTATTTAACGTTTAGTGTAGGGTTTGAGGTAGGTGTTTGGTTAATGTATGTGTGTGGTTTATTTATGTTTGGGTATAGCCCCGTAGGGTAAGTGTGCGGTAGTTATGGACCTTAGGGTTAGGGAGGGGTTAAGGAGAGTGCATAGATAGTGGTGTATGTGAGGTTTAGTTAGAAGTAGGGTTTTGTTTGGTGTATGTTTGTGGTTTATTTATTTTGTTTGGGTGGGCAGTGTGTTTCGGGCAGTGGGGTTGGCCGAGTATGACAAATCGGTATTTTGAGTTTTGCGGTTTTGTGAGCTCCTTTCTCGGTTCGATGTATATGTGTTGATGGATTTGCATTCGCTGGAATCAGCTTTTGGTTAATTAAAGTAGACCCAAAAATATAGTTGAGATGAATAAAGAAATTTACGAAACATTTCAAAAAAAGTACTAAAAAATGTGGTGCTTGCACTCAGTGTAAGTATATTTTAGAAGTAAATTCAATTCATTTAAACAATAGCTTGAAGTCAGTTATTTAGCCACAGGCAGGAAATTGTTCAACTAAGGGCTTGGTGTACTTACCATTATGTTCAACATGCCCAGTGTTCTATGTGGGGAAAACAGAAAGACACTTTAGAAAACATTTTTAAGAACATTATTATGACATTTCTAGATGTAATGTAAATAATGCCCTATGCAGACATATAATAGAATGCCAAGATTACAAAAGTTTCACAGTCATTATTTTGGAAAACATTATTTATGATCTTAGAGGTGGTCTTTGGAAAGAAAAAATTGAACTTAGAGAATTACACTGGCAGTTAAAGCTTGATGCGTGTTATCCACCTGGTATGTATGATATTGTTTCCCTAATCCCTGTCTTAAAATAAAAGGCATCTAAATTATAAGTTGTTCATTCATAAACTTTACACACATATGCATTTGTCTGCACATTATTTTTACATTTTTTCTATATTTAAATGATGTTTTTTGTGTTTTATAAGTGTTTTGACCCTGAAGATGTAACAAACTACTAGGTTTTATGATGATTTAAGGTGATGTTTTATTCCTGTTCACTTAATTAAATGAACCAAGTATTTACTCTTTCTTTTTAAATCCTTGATAGTTTATTGGCTTTTTTTAATTTTTATTTTATTGCACAATTGGTTTATATATATAGAAAGTGGACTGTTTATAATTGCGTTTATTCTGAAGAAGTCCCACTCAGATGAAAAGCTATTTTTACTGTTCAAAGCTTAAATAAATATTTTAAACTTCTTGGTGTTTGGCTTTCCTTTCAGGAATTGGCTTCGGCATCACAGTAGACAATCTCATATCTAACCTTTATAATTTTTTTATAATATTCAATATCAACTTAAATAAGAATTTTTGGGATCATATCACTCTGGGCCATAACGGTTAACTTTCAGAAGAGAATACATCTCAATTATTAAGTTCCATCAGGAGTATCTCTTGGTCTCACTATTGGTGAATAGTCACTTGGAAATTTTTATATAGCTCCTTTTTAACTCCAGATAAAATGCATAAAATTTGTAAAAGTAGTAATATAGTTTGTTGCAGATGTACTCAAATTTGTGATGGTGACTGGTTACATTTTTTGACTGTCCTTTGATGAAATCTTATTGGGATAAGATTGAAGATTTTATGACAGTGTTATGGTTTGATATATTCTCTGTTATTAAATCTTTAACACTAATATAAATAAAAATGGAAAAATGAAAAATTATAATCTTTTTTGACATGGACCATTTCATCTGTGACAAGGAAAAACCTCACAAAAATGATGGAGGTCAACCTCACCACCCTAATTTGAATAATTTCTGTCTACACTGAAGAAGTTGCAACCAAAGAAACAAAATAAAAAAAAATAAGATCTATCCTAAAACATTCATTAACAATCCTTCGATTTAAGTAATATCTCTTATTAAAGTATTTCAACAAAACATTTCCTCTTGATTTTTGATTTTGATGATAAATATTTGAACACTTTGATTTTTAAAATTATAAATGTCCCTATCATTATTTTACTGAAGTGTTATTTTCTTTTATTTTTACTTAGCCTCTTTATTTCAGGGATTTTGTATATGTTGCATATATTTTTAAATGTTTTGATTTATTTATTTTAAAATATTGTTAAATGTGTCTCTTTAATAGCATATTGTGCTACTGTCTTTTAAATCTTAAAATAAAAAAAAATTGAGGAAAAATTTTTTTAGAGTTTTGGAATTAACAAATAACCATAAATACCAAACTGCCATTGCAAAAATGGCTAAAGTACTTTATTTTGGTAAGTATGAAACGTTTGATGTAAATTATTGATATCTTTGACAAATCAGTTTGTTTGCACTGCCAGAAGGTAGAGATGGTTACTACCATTGTGGCTAAGTATTATCACAGTTCTCATTTTAATTGTATTTATATGTCACATTAAGTCTATAGAATTAAAGTAAAAGAATTAAAAAAGAATGATGGGAGTACCCAGCAGTGTAGTAAATATAAAACACAAGATGTATATGTTATATACTATGGTCATAAATCCCAGAAACAGTGTATTACTGCTAGTTTTGTAATAATTTTACTAACAAAAGAGGCATATGAACTTCTTTGGTGTTTGGCCATTGGCCAGAAGTAGTAGGAGCCAATAATAAAAAGGTCCAGACTTATATATTATATGGTTAAATCTGCTATAATAAATTGTATATGCCAGTATTTGTGCTTCCAGGTAAAATAAAGCCTGACATTGTATACCTCATGTGCCAAATGTACTTGGTTGACTGTTCACATGGTCAACTGAGACTATGCGAAATTCACAATGTTGAACACTGGAATTGCGAAATACATGTTGACTGCTACCTAGGGATGGGTTTTAACATGGGTTGAGATAGGGGCAGATGTATATTTTGGCAATATCAGTGTTCATCATTGCCTACGGTCGACATTCCGATTTTTGAACGAAGTAGTGTCGACTGACTTCACTTCAAATAAATGATAGTTTTTGTTTGTCTTTTCGGCTTTTCCCAGTTAGGGGTTGCCACAGCTGAACTCCAGTCTACTAATGATTGGCAGTAGATTTTTTATGGTGCCAAGTTGCCAGCCCGATGCCCAACCTTCAGCGAAGGCATGCCCATTCATGCATGTCTTCTGGCGGCCACTCGACCGCGAGGAGGACATGCAGACTCCACACAGAAGGCACTGTGAATCGAACAGGAGAACCTCTTGCTGTGAGGCAACAATGCTACCGCTGTACCACCGCGGCTTCCTACTTCGAATAAATGATAGTAAACCTATATATATATATATATATATATATATATATATATATATATATATATATATCCTGAGACCAAAATCCTGAAAACTCAAAATCTTGAAAACTCAAAATCCTGAAAACACACAGGATGCCAACACTTACTATATTCCAGCACAAGTACATACAGAAACAAATAAAACATAATATTGCACAGTAAAATTGGACACCATTTGGGAAGGGCCTTACTGGTAGCTGATAAATTGGAGTTCTGGTGACAGTGGATTACTACCTTATAGCCTGGACAGAAGAGGCACAGCTAGTGAACCTGTGCCAGCCTTCCCCAGGAGTGTCTGTGTGGTTGTATATAAATCATATTTCAAAATGTGTGTGTGTGTGTGTGTGTGTGTGTGTGTGTGTGTGTGTGTGTGTGTGTGTGTGTGTGTGTGTGTGTGTGTGTGTGTGTGTGTGTGTGTTGGCTAGTTGGGCAGGGACACGAATCACTGGTTGGACAGAGGGAGTGCTGGGAGGACTTGGCTTGGAACCCTAGCTAAGGACTCTACTCTATAGCTGTGCCAGTGGGGAGTCTTACTGGGGATTTAGAGAGAAAGCGCTAAACCAGCCCCAGACTAACTGTGATCTCTGTGTGTTCTTAAGGGAAATTGTACTTTACTGTGTATTTGCTTGTTATCCTTCCCAATGTGGACGCCCCTTACTGGTGTTAGTGGTGAGGATTGAGGCTCCTTGATTACTGGGCCAATGCACGGGCTTCACAGTTAACATCAGGTATTACGCTAGGTAGTTAAACCTGCCAGTACTGGTAGCAAACAACAATGGCAAAATAAAAAATAAATCTGCCTGCTGTCTGTGCTGGTAATGTGTCCCTGACTTTGTAACATAACAAAATGTCTTACACTGTCTTTCTGACAGTACTCACTAAGTGCTTTACAGCTTTGAAAGACAATAAAACATTTAGCACTTTTTTGTAGTTAGCAGTACCTGTAGCAGATAAAGCTCCATGCACTAAAAAAAAATTATGATTGGGTCTCTGATCAAAACCTGTTATTATGTGTTCTCAGCATGGATGCCAAGATTTTCATCTTGAGCTTTAATCTTGCTGTAAATTTCTTGTTATCTGAGTCTATAATGCATAATAAGCCAGTTATGACTGGCGACCCACTCATAATCCTGTAAATTACTCTATTTTTTCTAATTCTTGCAGATTATCTATAGCTGCTGAGTACTACTAAAATGTTTCAAAATATGATAGATAAAGCAGCTAGACATTATCTGGTCCTACAAGAAATGTTTCAACATCACCTGCTGAAAGCAATGTGCTATGATAATTGTAGTGATCTTAATGCCAGTGTGTTGCAATAATTTTAATACTAATGTGTTACTATCTAAAAATTTTATGTAATCACTGACAAAAAGATTAAATTAAAGTTATGACTTGTGTCTGTATGTGTCTCAACAGTACCACTTTTTTATCTGGTTTCAATAAAGACATTTTAATTCTAATGCAGATCGGTGCAAAATATACCTGAACTATAATTTATCAATGCATTCATTTTAGGAAACCTATTTGTGTTACCAACTGGCACATTATGTTGAAAAATTGCATGTATACAAGGCCAGTCCTAATATTTCACATGAGGTTATATTTTAACATATTTAATTAATATCTTAGTAATAATAATGTTGTTACACAAACGCTTCTAAAAATAAAATGGGAAAAACAACAAAAAGGAAGCAGCGAGGACACTAAAACACACTGTTTAATCCAAGTAGATGTCTACTTGGATGAAACAATGTGTTTTAGTGTCCTCGCTGCTTCCTTTTTGTTGTTTTTGCCAATAATAGTGTTGTTTTTCTTTCAGCTTTTCCCGGTTAGAGGTCGCCATAGCGGAACTCCGGTCCACTAATGATTGGCAGTAGATTTTTACGGTGCCGAGGTGCCAGCTCGACACCCAGTCTTTAACGAAGGCACGCCCATTCACGCATGTCTTTTTAACATTACTCGACTGCGGGGAGGACATGCAGACTCCACACAGAAGGTGCTCCAGCCGACAATCAAACGAGAGAACCTCTTGCTGTGAGGCTTCACTTCTCCTTCATATTTATTTTACTCCCCCTTATCCTACACCTATACTGTATTTACTTTTATTGTCTATGCTCTTATTTTACACTTTATATTACTTAAATGAAATAATACCTGCCTACTCTTTTCTTTTTGAATACCCATTAACCTGTACTGATACATGTTTTATTTCTCCAGTCTGATCCTATGCAATGATACTGTAAAATATGAATGCTATGCCTTAAATATTTTTATATATGTCTACTTTTACGTCTGCTTTTATTTCAGCTTATGTGGTGATACTGTAAGATATGAATGCTATTATTATATTGCCTGTACATGGAGCTTTTCTCCCTGGGCCTCCACTGAAAATGGGTTCTGCTGACCCAGTCAGACTATTCCGTTAAACAAATGTCAGATAAATAAATAATAAATAATTTTAGAATGTGTTAAAATGATAATAAGTGTAACATCTGTTATTATTAAAATCTCCACACAAATTCTGTTAAAGTTCCACAGCCAACTTAAAAACATCTTGTTTAGAAATTCAAAGTCATGTCAATTGTTGTCACTTATTTTCACGATAAGTCGTTTTTTGATAAAATGTCTAACTTAGTTTACAGAAACTGCAGTAGAAAGTCAACGATTTAGAAAGGCAAGTGTGTTCTTTTAAACTGTTAGCTAAACATGTGCATTCAACTGATAATTACTGGAATAATACTTACTTTTTGAAAAAGAAATTTTAAAGAATGGTTTAAAAATGGTTTAACAAAGTTTGAAGAAAATGGTAAAGAGCAAATAAATGCTTTGCTAGCAATAACATTTTATGTGGTTTTCTGTTACTGACTGGGTGTTGTCCCTTTTTCCTTTTATTATTCTTTTGTGTCCCACAGTAGTGGCGCTGCGGTAGCGTTGTCACCTCACAGCAAAACGTTGCCCCGTTCGATTCTCAGCTAGAGTGTCTTCTGTGTGGAGGCATGCGTGAATGAGCGTGCCTTCATTGAAGGTTGTGCATCAGGGCTGGTAACTCAGCATGTAAAACTCCACTACCAAACATTAGCGGACCGGAGTTCCGCTGTGGCGACCCCTAACCGGGATAAGCCGAAAGACACAACATTCTTTTGTTTCACTGACTCTTCCTTTTTAGTGTGTAACCTGAGTCAGAGTTAGGATATCATCAACATATAAGGTGATAGAAGAGAAGCGGAAGAGCCAGTAATATCATTTATAAAATGAGAAAAGAGAACTGGCCCTAACACTGACCATTGTGAAACACCTGCAGTGAAAACCCCCGAGCAGGAAACCTGGCTACCAGATTGGATGTAGAAAGTTATGTTACTTATTTATTATCTATTTGAAAGCATTCACTTCAAAGCCAATCAGCTGAAATTTTAAAGTGAGGAGATGCCAATTACCCATTTAAAAGCCTCTTTAATGTCTATGAAAAGTCTTGGAGTAAGCTACCATTTTCTGTGTTTTTCTAAATCATTTCAACTGCAGAGTGTATTGTTAAAGCATTATGACTTTCATCTCTAAAATTGTGTTGTGAATCACATAGGAGCCCATACTGATTTATATTTTTTAGGAAAATACTTTTATTTGTAAAGGCTCAAAGATTAGATACCGGCTAGAAGTCCTACGCAGAAACTGAATTAGTGGTTTTAGGATGAGGGAGAACAGAAGATTATTTACATTGATTGGATAAATTGTAAGGTAAAAAAAGTAAATAATGTGCTTAGGTAGGAAGTATTTTTTTTTTTTTTTTTTTTTTTTTTTTTTTTCCTCTGCTAATCATTCCCCCATCCCCATCCCACCCCCACCCCAAATTGTCCAGTTGTGCCTCTTGGGTCCTATGAACAAAGGACAGCTTAGAGATTTTCTATCAAGATGACTAAAACTGTTCTTTTTTAGTATGTTCCTAGGGTATCTTTTTATAGTTTTTTAGTTAAGTTGTGTTGACAAAAAATATATATATTGTAGCAACAACACTTAATAATATAGATTTTGTATTTGTTAGGGTCAGTACAATCACTGTTTATATTGTAAGAAGCTATATTTAGATATACAATGTTTTAATAAGCCTCTAAATGAACAGGTTGGATGGAAGTTTTTGCTTGTTTTGTCTTCATGCGGCAGCTTTCACATAGACTAAGAAAGGCATTGTGGTCATATGTGCTACCAGTTGTCATCTGTGCATTTTTATTTTATTTATTTACACATTATTGTCCAGGTTAGGTCAATGGCCTTCTTTCTCATGAGACCCATGGTAATATTCATCATTCTGACTGGGGATGACACTGTGGAAGTGGGATTTTTTACATCTACCTGAGCATCCACCAACTCGGGGAGATAGGGCCTCATTTTCCAAAGGACAGCAAACTCAGGAGTTGCTCCTGTGGAAAAGAAGAGGAACATTTTGTTAAATGGACTAATCTAAAAATATCTAATTACAAAATATCAAGAAAAATATAACCACATCCAAAACTAACATTTTTGTAGGGGTGCAAGCCACCCTGCAGCCCCCACACCCCATGCTCATTATATATAACAACTACAAGGCTGCACATAGGATGGTAAAAGGACATAAATCTTTCCTTAGTATAATGTCAGTTTTGTCAATATTTTTTGTTGTAATATTTAAGTTTGGATCATTTTTAAACATAGATAGATAGATAGATAGATAGATAGATAGATAGATAGATAGATAGTCTATTAACTAGTTTCTAATGTATGTTTGATAGGTTGCAAAGAGTGGATTTAGTTTTATTATTCTTTTCCAAAAGCCTTCTGGTGAGACTGGAATTTGGAAGATGGGGGCACAGAGTTCCATAAGCGCAGTGTGTTGGACTGCTTGTGGTGGATGTATGAATGTTTTGGATTTATTATCAAATGCTCTGCACCAGTTGTCAACTAGATGAAAGAATGAGAGTAGTAATATAAAGAGAGAATTGTAGAGATTAAAATGGGGTTTTGTTTTTATTCTTGTTCTATTTCTGAGCATCATATATTTTAAGCATTTTCTTTTGCCACTTGTTAACTTAAAACAGTCGATTCACACATTCATAGACCCAAGGCTATTGAGTCTTATGACAATTTATGCCTTGGCAGTACCCTCTGTCAGGCCAAACCTTCTTCTTCCAGGAGGGCTATGTCAGTCAATTCAGGAAAAAAATTAGTGAATGCTCAAATTTAGCTCTGATTTAACCCCAAGTAATAATTTTTTATAGTCACACCAAAAAAGAAACAAACCTGGTAAACAACAGGAAAAAAAACATGCTTCTTCTCCTCAAGGGCAAACCAGCAAGTCATCATAAGAATGATAAATTAATATCTTGCCTTTTGGCATTGTATAAATTATATACTGGAACTGATGTGGTCAGACTGCATAGTCAATTAGAAAAAAAACAATCATAGCACTTGAACAAAAAAAGTAAAAAAAAAATCATAGGGAGCAAAGGATCATTTACTGTTAAACAAAGCCATTGTGGAGAGTTGTAAGAAGGGGCAGAACCTAAATATGACATGGATAGATCACAATGTCAAGGGTCTCTAGCTGACCAACTTTGCAGATGATTGTAAACTGGGAACAGTCATTGAATCCTCCCAAGACAAGAACACCCTTAAGGAAGGTGTGATACAGACAAATGCTTGGTGCCAAAGCCATGGCTTAAAACGCAATGGCATGAAATGCATTATAGTACTTGTTTGTAAGTCAGCCATCCTGCGTAACTACATCAGCCTGGAAAGTTGATTCACTAGTTAGGGATCTGGGAAATAATGTAGATGGTAACCTAGTCTTTGACCAACATATGTCCAATGTAGAAACAAAATCTTTCTATGTTGTTCAACTTATAAGTAGGGGCATGGCATCCAGGTCCATAGTGGTCACTGTATCACTGTACTTGGCCCTCATCATTCCCATCATAGACTTTAATGCCCCCCTGCAGTATGTCCCTGACCAAAAACATGTAGCAATTGGAATGTCCACAGAGATTCCTTACAAAGAAAATATAGGGAGTAAATACAATGTCCTATACTGATCACCTCGAATTCTGTCTCTTTACTCAGTAACATATGGACTTCTGAGAGGTGACCTTTGCCTTGTGTACAAGACTTCTTTGGACCCTGCTTTGATGAACCTTCTGCACATCCACAAGACAAACAGTACCAGAACCACTACATCAAGAGACCCAAATTTCTGCTTGTGACATAAATAAGACATGCTGGACAGACAGATATGTTTATCAGAGAATTTGTATTCTTTGGAACAGGTTCCCTATCCATGTGAAGCAGAGTTCCTCCCTAACCTTATTTAACTCATTACAGCCAAGTGCACCTCCACATATTTCTGCAGTTACCTCCTACTGCACCTCTAGGCATCAAATATTGCTTGCTCATATTTGCATTAATGATTCCAAAGCCATGCTACATACAAGGTATCAGGATACTTTATCTTGAAGCATACATGATGGAAAACACAATTGTGTTACTATTTTACCTCTGTCAATGAATATTTGTTAGAACTGTAAGATGATAACTTCATTTTTTAAAGGCTAAAGCCACACCCTTTGGGAGATAAAGGTACACACAAAAAAGAGCTGCACTCAAGGGAATGAGTTAAGCAGAACCTGGACCAATGGATGGGTAATCAGAAATTCACCCCGGTCTGGCACCTATGTCTTTGATGGACAGAAGCAGTCAGTAAATCACCCCTATATAAATCAAATTTATGGGTCACATTTTGGGTTGCATCGCTAGGTTTATAAGGGCCCCAGCGGTTGCTAGTCTAATATGTACCTATGAATTTAAGAACAAAAAAAGATTTTAACAACATCGCACATTCATGGCTTATGGAATAGTCACAGATGTATAAGATACACCCTATGTTGGTCAATTACATAGCAGAAAATATGAAACTGTGGCAAACTACTTTACAACTGAATCTTGATACTGGGCAAACTATTATCCCAGGCAGAAAAATCCAAAGGGTAGCTATTCCATTGTGATTCTTTCTTAACAATGCTGTCTGTCTTGCTCTTAACCCATTAATTAAGCTGTTTACTTACTAGATTACGCTATGGGTACAGCTTAACCTCAATAAACCAATCTTGTTCAAAGACATCTCACCTAGTGTTTGTAGATGATTTAAAATTGTTTGGCTCATCAGACAAGTCCCTCAAAACACAACTACAACAGGTTAAAGCTTTTTCAGATGATGTAAGAATATTTGGTCTTGATAAATTTGCAGAAGCAATGTTTATATTAAGAAAGCTGGAGCACTAAGACAATATTAACCTCAAACAGGGATTTAATATAAAGGAACTTGAACAGAAATGTATATATAAATATTTGAGAATAGATGAAGGCTTGACAATAAAATGCATAAATATGAACTAAGCTTGGTAAAGAATATACCAGCAGATTAAAGCTAATACTGAAAATTGCCTTGACATCTAGGAATAAATTTCAAGCTATAAATTAATTTCTCTTCCTGCTATAACAGCCTTGGTGTGAATATCTGGCCCCACAAAGCATTGTGTCAGTTGGACAAGAAAATGAGAAAAATGCCTCCTTCTTCTCAAAAGATTTATAAAATCCAGGGCATGGGAAGATTATATATCCCTTAATCTGATTGAGTTATACACATCCTTAAAACTGACTATATACACAGGTCTGCGGTCATGGGAATATATATATATATATATATATATCTATATATATATTTATATATATATATATATATATATTTAGATCTAGGACTATTGAACAAAAGTTCAATAGTCCAAATCCACAATAACTTGAACGCACTTTAACAAAAGCGGTTTCATAGAAAAAGTGCTTTCGTTAAAGTCCGTTTGAAAAAAAAAAAAACACAAAAAACAATAAATCTTCTTTTATGCAGGGGGGCAAGCCCCCACACCCCCTACTTTTATATTCTCACTCCGAGGTCGCACTACAGTGGGGAAAAGGGAATTCTCCCTTAACCGCACTGTAGTGCGACCGGCACAACCAGCATACATAAACGAAAGTGCTGCTTCAGTGAACAGCACTTTCAGTTATGTATGTACAGTGATTTCTGCTTCGGCAGAAAGTGCCATCGGGGATCTGTACAGATCCCACATATATATATATATATATATATATATATATATATATGTGTGTGTGTGTGTGTGTGTGTGTGTGTGTGTGTGTGTGTGTGTGTGTGTGTGTGTGTGTGTGTGTGTGTCTGTTGATATCATCACATCCAAGCAGACTGTGAATTCTAAAGCACAAAACAGTCTAAAATGACATCTTTACTCAGATTATCCGAAGCATTTTGGAATGGAGTGATAATATAAATCAAACCAGATATAGATAAGAATCAAGAAGAAACAGAAAGTGCCAAAAAAGAAAGAATATAAGAACAGGACCAGAAGAAAAGGAAAGAAAACTGGAATACCCATAGTGGCAAGTATAGAGAACTCCTGGAACAGCCACATGTTGGTCAAGATTTGCCACATGAATGGTTAAGGAGAGGTGAAATTAAACCAAATGATGAAAGTCTAATAACTGATACTTAAGATAGTGAGCATTATATATGATGATTTACAAAGTCTACAGAAAAAGTGGGAGATACAAACAAATGCAGGTGACAGTTGCATAGTTCATTGCTGGTTGAGATGTACTCATGGCTGGGGGGTGTATATTGTAAGGCACACAAATGTAGCAAGACTGTTGATTGGGGATTTTGCAAACACTACAGCATGCAGGTAGCTGAGAAACACTGGAAATATAAATGACAAAGCTTTACTAAAAATGAAGAAGTCCTGATCACATGGGATTATCTAGTATCAACAGTTAAAACAGAAGCAACAAATCAGATATAGTAATTAAAAAAAAAGGAGAAAAGGATTGCTAATCATTTAAATAGCTGCACCCAGTGATTATAATGTTCTATGTACTGAGAGACACAAAGTCATAAAATACCAGGATATACAAGCAGAAAATAGAGTAATGTGGGATAAAGGCACACAGAGATAATAATAATAATAGCAAGAAAGTTAATAAAAAAGAAATTACAAGTATACGTATATATGTAATTCCATATAAACTGCAGAAGGAGGCAGTTCTGGGTGCATTGTGAGATCTTGGCAAACATCAAAGACTAAAGCAATATTATTTTATTTTCTAATTGTACCTTGATTTGGGATTTGGGTCCATTCCTGTCATCATGCTAGCAATCCAAAACATTTGGAGAAAAAGGATATTTAGTTGTTAGTAGGATATAATACTAAAAATATAAGTGTTAGAATCAATTTCTCTAGTAGAATTATTTCAGACATTATTTCAAAGCAAGCTAGGCTAGAAAATACAGTTGTGTTCTGTGCGAATTATTTCTGAGTAAAGTTAGGTCAAAAAGGATTTGTGTTGTGTAAAACATTATGCCACATCTGTCTGTTGCTGGCTTAGGTAAGGGATCATGGCTCTCTTGTGCTATGCACAAAGAGATATTCTAGAGCATTACTTGACTAAGAGAAGCAGCTGGAAACACAGAGACAGTCTGCCATTGTATTTTGTCCTTGCTTTATTACAAGTTCTGTGAAGAATGGGATGTTGTTTATATAAAAGATAATTAAAGATGTGATCGTGAGAAACTGGTCAGAGTTTCAGAACACTGTGAAATGTAACTGTGTAAGCCCTCACTGAATGATAATTGCATTATGTTGCTGTTATTTTAAGAATATGAATTATGACTGGAAAGAGTATTCTAAACGGTACCACTAAGATGAACATGCTTTGTTTCATTTATATATATATATATATATATATATATATATATATATATATATATATATATATATATATATATATATATATATATATATATATGTCTCCATAGTCTGCCATGTTATATTTGCATTCTGTGTAATCTCAGTTGCTATCATTACTACTCTCAAAAATAAAGGTTCTTGCCATGAAATGATTTGTGTCTCAGTGAACTTCTTGGGAGACAAGCAGTTATTGAGCATTTTACATTGGCAAGCCAGACAGTTTAACTAAAATGAATCTAGCATTTTATCGCAACTGCTTGTAAAACTTATGACTCAGCTGGCAGATGACATAGACATCTTAAAATTCCAGTTAGAGGAATTTCTTGGTATTTACTGGTTTTGGGAGAGAAATTATGGGATGCTATGAATTTATGAGTGGTCCCTTTAATTCCCATGTTTTCCTTTTTTTTGTTTTGTTTTTTCCAACAACAAGCAATTGCAAGTAATTGTGTCTGACATTATGCGTTAGCTTTCTGAGGCACTCATGCAGATTGTCAACCAATCGGAAAAAATAGGACTATGTTTGCAATATGTTAGCATGCTGCTGCTCTAATGTTTGGATCTGCTGATCCAGTAATCTGGAAATAATTGTATTATTCATTGGAATATAGTAGGGCAGAAGTGAGCACAGCAGGCCTGGCAGCAGCGAGTGAGCAGACAGGGTCAGGTGTGGAGTTACATCACCTCATTCAAAAGGTGAGTGCCACAGCCCACAATTCCTGGACAGTTTCTGTCAGCGGCTCAAAGGATTTTTATCATACAGCCATCTGTCCAACTCCATGACCATGTGGGTGAATAAGGGTTTTTGATGTACAAGGTAGGGGGTTATTTCACTTTTTACCTCTGATATCAGAACTACAAAGTCTTTGACATATGGACCCCTGCTAATCCCATTAAGTCAATTTGGGCTTTGTGGTTTAGTTTTTTTAGTGATATTAGTTTAAAAAAAAATGAACAAATAAATAAAATAAAGTGTATGTAGTTTTTTATGAGGCCAGGTCACAAGGCTATGATGCTTTGTTGACTTGGGACACATTTTATGGTGTTTGTTTCAGGCTGCATTGCCTTCATTCACAGGGGAGTTTGGGGCAGTTTGATGTTTTACTGTCAGGGATGGCAGTGACTGTATGACACTCACTATTCATATTATGAAACTTTGTGGTGCTGATTTTACCTCTCAGATGTTCCAAACTTCTCAGAAAGTTAATGTTTTGCCTCATAGTTTCGTCTACTCCTCTGGAATTTGTGGTTGCTGGTTTAGTACCAATGTGATGATTGATTTGACAGCAATAAATAATAACATACATTTGAGTTTCAGTTTTTCTTTCAGAAAATATATATCACAAAACTTGTTATTCTAGTGACTTTCTAAGTTTACAGGAGAAATAATTAAAAGCTGTCTCTCTAAATTTAGTCAGTTGTTACTCCCTTAACTTAGGCTTTGACCACTTGTGCTGCATGAAGAGTTTGAAAGGTATGATGGGATTGAGAACTATGTTACCCCTATATTTGGCTGTTGGTTGTTTAGGCATGAATAAAATTACAAGGACTGATTGAACTGGGGCTTGGTCTGTACTGAGAGACAGTCTGTAAGCTGAAAGATTGAAAGAGTACTCATTGTCAGTAGCTTTAATTTTTTTTTTTATTGTGTGGTGAAGTGTCAGCATTCTGTAACCATGATCACTGCTATCATTTACCCTCATGTTCCCATTCCTCACTGCTGGTTAAGTATTTGCTTGGCCTGCGAGAGTACGAAAAGAGATTGCTCACAGTCTAATTATAGTGGTTCCTGTACTGACACTGTTTGAAAGCTATGGTGAGGTGGGGATAATGTTTTCTTTTGATTGCATCCATTAGAAATGGATATCGACAGCTCCTGAGATGAACTATTGCAGTCCTTGGGATGTTCTAGCAAACAGTGCAGTTTCTTTTAACAGACCTGGAGGAAGACTGGACATGAATCATAGTTTTGTAGAATACATCCACAGGAACCAACATGCCAGGTGAGATATTGATGAGTCATGCTCAAATGTGAGCCATCCTCTTTAGTTTTATATTGCTATAGTAAAGTTTTAGATTACAGGGCAGGGAGAACAGTATGCAGGCACACCATATCATGTTGCTACCTGTGATGGGGGAGCACCTGGAACAGTGAGTTTGGCTGTTGCTAGTTTTCAGGCTCAGCTGACTGCTGCTCTTGTATGTTTAGAGATATAGAGCTCTCTTGGGTTGTCTTTTCAAGAGATTCTTCTTTTCTCTGATTAAAACAGATATAGTGCTGTAACTGTTTGGCATTTGTATTTGAATTTGATTTTTAGGACCTGTAACTACTGTTAAACTACACTTGTTATCCCACCATTCTTTTGTCATAAATGATGTTCATAAAGTTACGCAATACAACTGCCAAGAAAAGAGTGGTTTTGTTACTTTTTTAAGTACATTAACAGGGATGCATGCAATATATTGTATACATTAAATATTTATATGAGTAAATGCATGTTGTCTATTGTATAATGTATATTGTCTAATATATAATGTATATGTATAGTAAACCAACTCAAAAAGTACACTAGGAATTCGTCAACCAAAAACTTTAAAAACAGCTTAGCAGTTTTGTATTCAACAAGAGCAAAGAACAACCTGAAAAGAAGTTTATTTTTTAACTTGTGTATAGTGTTTTTGAATTTGAAAATATCTGGATATAACTATCTTTTTAGGATTTTTTTCAACAAAATGTATCACTCTAATGTTGCAGGAATTGTGTGTGTGTGTGTGTGTGTGTGTGTGTGTGTGTGTGTGTGTGTGTGTGTGTGTGTGTGTAGGCATACCTCTTGTTTTGTCTATTCTTCAATTTGCATTTGAATGTTGGTATCCTACAATTCCACTTGGGTGGGTGGGTTTACCTAATTATGTCTGCAGATGTACGTTAATCAGTGTCCCAATTTTTGGCCAGTTGTACCTACTTTTCATGGACCTTTATCCAGATTTTTGATGTTTCTAAGCTGAGAGGTATGGAAGTGGGTGGAGAATGAGAAGGTTGGGTGGTTGTCATAATGGTTAAGGTGTATACCTTACAGACACAAGGTGCATGGTTTGGTTCTTACATGGGGTAGTATGAACCAATAAAACAGCTGGACCTTTGATCAGAAGAATGAGCAGTAGCTGACAATGAAGACTGGTACCATCTTCAGTTGATCTATCTTCCAGATGCATAACATGAGAACATATTTTATTTATTTTTTAAAATTGTAAATCTGCATTAACTTAAAAAGTGTTAAATAATCTTTTTCCTTGAGCTAATTAATGCTTTCCAGGCTTAGAAAGCATTAATGGCAGCTGTATGGTCTTGTACAACAGACAGTGTAATAATGTCTGCTATGAGCATGCCTGGAATGATGTCCTTCAAGGATGCATCTGCAGTCCTTACAAATGGGTTGTCCTGTCGTCAGGCAGCCCTTTCGCCGGGTCGATTCAAAGTTCGTCTCTGGTCGCTGGGGTCGGTCGCACTTCACCCACCACATATCAGTGCGGGTATTAGTATAAAGGGCATCATTTCGCCATTTTTTTCAGTCTTTGCCGCGCCGTTCGTGGCGCGCAGAAGCCTGTTCGTCGGTCAGAGATTTAGATCAGATCAGACTACTACTTACGAATACTACTTCAAAGACTTCTCTAATTCTAAAAGGAACCCGTTGAGGGGAACTTCTTGTCTCAGAAAGGAAATAATTATCTTGGTTAATGTAAATCTTGAAATAAATTTCCACCCCATAAAGATTGTGACTGTTATTGTTTAGGCCCAGACCACCCAGACCGTCGCCCAGTGTTTTTGTCTTTCCTGAACGCTGACGCTTTACGCCGCCGACTTTTTGCTGGACATGGATCGCGCTGTTTCGATTTTGCTTCGATGCCGCGATTAATGACCCGCTCATAACGAAATGCAAATAACTAAAAAAGCGAAAGAAAAACCCGACTGGTCTGAACGTCAAAACCAGCGCCAGAAAATTTTCTCCTTTTCGCGGTTGTTTCGCTCAGGCTTTTTCGAACCGAGACTTTCTTCAGTTCTTTCTTTGCCTTCTACCGAGGCCTCTTCGGGCCTCTTTCTCTTCGCTCTGAAACCATTCTGGAAATCCAGCCTTCTGCTATGTTTATCTCACACCATTCCACTAGAGCTTTACTCCTGCGTTTCTACGTGGCCTAGTGCCCCTCAGCCACCTATATTCATATGCACCAGGCCTGCCAGCCCCCCAGCAAGCCCCCTCAAACCCGCCTGCCTCCAGAGCCCCAGCCCCCCTCCTCACAGGAAAAGCAGCATGGCTGTGCATCACAGGCGTCTCATCCAGATCAGATCATCCCAGCTCCCAGATCCCTCCCTCAGCTCCTCTCCCTCCTCCTCTCTCTCCCAGAAAGAGGCCTAGAGCCTAGAGCCTGATGCCCTGATTGATCATCTCCTTTTATTCCCTCCTTTGAGATCAGAATTCTCCTTACCTCTGAGGCTTTCCTCCGAACCTTTGATCCCTCTTTCATCCTCCCTTCCTTATATCCTTTGGGGAAACCTTCCTGGATGCATGCTATTGCAAACATTTTTCAGGCTAAGGGGGAAGACTTCTTTCAGGCAAGAAAAGGCTTAGGGACCTTATAGCACTTCCAGCCTGCCTTTCTCTTAGCTATTCCAGCAGGTCTGATGCTACTTAGTGATGCTGTTAATACAGATAGGCACTTCTGCAGATTTCCTAAACCCCTCTCCTGATAGGCCAGGATTATGGCCACAGGGACCTGGGCTCTCAAGGGTTCTCAGGGGCCCCTTTGCTCAGCAGACTAGAGACTTTCTCCTCTCAGAGATGGGGTGTGACCAGTTTACTTAAAAAAAAGAGCCTGGGAATCTTACACCCAAAAGTAAGAGAGATAGAGAAGCTTTATTTACATGGTTGGCTAATTGCTAGCTTTTGCTAGCCATGTTATTCAATATATGATTCAATATGAAGATGAAAGACATTGGACCAAAGTGGGCAAGAGCTGTGGAATAAAGAACAGTGGAGGAAAAAAAATCATTTCAAAAAATGTTTAATGGATGCATTTATTTTGGGGTTTAGTATTTAAAATGTAAAACATGGATCAGATGCTGCATGGGAGGCTGAAAATTTGGGACCAGTGGCAAATCCCCACTTTGAGGCAACCTATGGACAAGATTCAATCCATGTCCTCGGAAGCATTTTGCTGCAAGGTTGATGAAAGAAGGCAGGCAGAAAGGCCAAAACAACAGCAGGCAAAGCAAAGTCTGTGAAGTAAGTAAAAAAAGGCATAGCAAGTAAGATTTCTCATTTATTCAACTCCCAAACCTCTAAGACACAGAGGCAGGAATAGGCACTCTTTGGCGCAGGAACAGGCACAAAGACCTCTACATACCCACTAAAGAGGCAGGAAAAAGGCACCAGGGTGCAGAACAGAACTAAACCAAGTGGTCAAGAAGAAATAACCACCACTTCTACAAGCACCCAAACCAGGAACACTAAGAAAATCCATGAAGCGGACACTTATTTTCACAACTAGAAACTAGTTACATGAGAGAAAGAAGAAAAATACCAGGAACAAACAAGAAGCACCTTATATTAAAACATCTTTACCAAGAAAAGGAACTGCAAAGACCAGACCTACAGGGATTTTTTTAATACTCTAGACCAAACAAAAACCTACCACCAACTCTAAGGGCCAGGTAGAAAAAGTAATATCTAAACAAATATGAAGCATCTCTTTTATTAGCCTAAAAACAAAAACAAAAGGAAAGGAAAACAAACGCTCCTGGATTTCTCTATGAAGAACAAAACATCCCTATCTGATTTCTCCAGAGCCTCCTCCTATGACTCATTGTTCCATTTGCCAATTCTCAACTGATGAAAATTATTCACTTCTGCTCTCAAATAAGTTTTATTCCTCATTGTGCCAAAATTCACTTGCAGAAAATATGACGTATGAGAGCATCACACAATTTGCGGCTTATAGCTCAATTTTGCATACCCAGATTCTACAAAGCATCATGAGTACACAGAATACTGAGACTTCAGCGAGACCCCAAGACAGATTAATTCCAATGGCAGGCTAATGCCTGGCATCAGTACTTCATCTCACAAAAAAGCTAATAAAACTAACCAGTCAAGCATACACAGACTTCACAAAAAACCAAATTAACAGAAGACTAAGCAAACAGTCATTCCACAAATCGTCAACACAAATTCTGGGTGCAGTACTAAAGTCAAGCAAAAAAAAAAGCACAATTCAAACCCCAAAGGCTGCAGCACTAAAAAGTAATCAACTGAAATAATTAAAAACTGTGCATACACTAAAAGCAGACCAAGCTACATCAAAGCATCTGGCTGCATTGGCATAGCACAAGCAGAGCCATCTAACTGCAAGAAAAGTGTTATGCAGGCACAGTGGCAGATTACTAAGTCCCTCATGCCAGGCTTCATATGAAAGCTACAGCAAAGAAAAAAGTTACAAAATTTTGAGAAGCAGCAGTCTCAGCACAGTCACAGCACAGTGACCAAAAGCTACATCAACATGAAGCTGAGTGGCAGCAGGCAAAAAATCAGGACTCCAAACCTCAAACCACGGGGGCACCAGAACTGGCTCGCATCATCCAAGCCAAGCAATCGGGTTGATGCCTCAGATGAACTCAGTTCCAACATCACACCGACATGGACCTAAACCAATGATGGTGGAATCAATCAATCCTGACAATACAAGACTCTTCAACCAATAAATCAAAAAATGAATAAAAGTGGGTTCCCTGGCAAATCACAGCGACACACCAGGCCTTGAGGTCCCACAAGACACAACATAGCGAAAGGCCCGCGGCAGTTACAAACAGGGATCAGCAGATCTATGTACAAAGGGCACACACTAGGCCCACCTACCACAGGCAATTGAAATCAAAGGAAAAGACCTCTTAAATCTCTGCTAGCTCTGAGGAAAACATTCTAAGACACATACCACTCAAATCTAATTACCCATGCCAAAGCATACCTTGAAACCCCATGATCCGGGAATCCCCAAACAGACCAAAACAGAAATTCTGCATCACTGCTTGCAAACCAACTTGTCAATCCCTCAGTTGGACATCAGAATACTCCTATCCTTTCCCCCAAACAGCTTTTGGGATATAGATGAGGACTACTTGGATCAGAGCCTGAACCCACAATCAAAGCAAATGGCATCCTTTGAGGTCAGCACTGCTTCGCTTCCCTTTGCTGGAACACATGACGTGGGCGTTCAACATGAAATACCTGTGATTCCAAAATGGCTCATTCAACCCTGATCCATTTGTCATTGGAACAACAGAAAAACTACATCATGCAAACAAGCCTAAAAACTCTGCAGCTATCTGCCTGGAACATTACATGACAGAAATTAACCCAAATTTGAAATTAAGGGTTAAGGACATAATCCTGGAGGCTCAGAAAAAAGATCTCATTCAAGTTACAGCAGCTAAAAAGGGGCTCAGGGATATTCCTGAAGACCGACCTCAAGGGAAAAGGAAAAGAACACTGTGAACATAGCCAACATCCTGGTAACTGCAGCACTCAGAAACATGCATAACCTCCTGCAGCACATGCTGAGCACTTCCTGACACTTTCTGACACATTCCCTCCTCCCAGCCTCCACATCCTATCCTCTATTCCCACACAGTTCACTTGGAATTCAACCCTGTATCAGCCCATCCTCCCTCCTTTCAGCCAGCAGACAGCTTGGAAAAAAGCAAGAACATAAAACTCTCCTCTCAGTACCAGCCACCAGCCTAAGCAGGCAAAAGACTTATGACTTAAGACTGCCAGACTGCACATTGCTACAGCAATCAGAAAGACTCTGAATAAATATACAATTTCCTGGACATAATGGCACTTCAGCAAGAACAGTCAATCCATATCCTGCATGAAAACAGACCCAACATTCCTGCATCAATTCTGGTCCAGAGTCCAAAAAATTTAAAACAGGTTTAACACCTCTTACATGCCTTCAAGAAAGAAGGACACAGAGACTCCTACAACACATTTAACCACCTTCTGCATCACCATTATCTCTTACTTACCTGCCAGGAGCAAAAACAACATCACACGCTTACCAGGACTGCAGGGAAAAAACAATAGGAAAATGACCGAAAACACATTCTTGGGCAACAGTGAAAACTCCACCTGGATTTCACAAAAGACAATCTTCAACTCCTACCAGACAAGTAATCCTCACAACAGGAATCACCCACAATTGAAACTCCAGACAGCATCAGACCTATTCTCTTTCCTTCCCACATGAGACCACAGCTTTTTCCACACCTGCCAAAACTTGCTCTCACATCTTTTTTATGAGTGCTTTTGTCCAGATGCTACATTATATTTCTTATTTTGTCCTGGCTTTTGCTTATACTTCCAAGATCCTTCTACTTCCCTTGTCCTCTGTGCAACTATCCTAACTTTCATTCTCATTTCCTCTGCTTTTCTCTTTTATGGTGATGTTTCCTCATCCTGTAACTGCAGATTTATCCCTACCCTTTTACCTCTAATGAGATTGTCCCCACATCTACTCCTAGATGTCCCGAGTTCTCACATTTTTACTGAAAAAAATACATAAAGCATCATTATCTGACATATGAACATGGCATTACCAAGAAGAGTAAGAAAGAGAGAGAGAGGAAAATAACAATATAGTATCTTACCATAAACAGTAATATATCATAGCAAAAAAACCTTAGAGTTTAACTTTGAATCAGCAGAGTCTTAACTGGTAAATGTATGGTTATAAGTCTTAAAGCAGTAGCACATTTTTGTCACATGGTCTTTGCCGTTCAGACTTACCCATGCGAGACTGATAAGAAATCAAATGACTGAACTGAGTTTTCCCAGACAAATTGTGTAAGAGTCTGTTAAATCCATACATTGACACATCAAAATAAACTTTTTTTCAGAAAAAAATATGCTACACAATATATGTGCCATGCAGTTTAAAAAGAAAAAAATGCGCTTCCTCCTTTCTCTGTAGACATTATTTAATACCAGTTTTGTCTTAATGTAATGAGTTCCATCTGTTGGCTGTAAGCCAAGTGATTGTATTGCACAGAAAGACTTAAGAAAATTGTTTTAATGGTGGTTAATGTGATGTTTTTGGATGTTATGTTTAAATCCAGTTTTGCATATTTATGGTGTGGACTTTTAGACTTTCAAAGTTGTCATATGTAATTCTCTTTTTGATGAAAAAAAGAACAACAAGAGAGAAACAAGGCAGAAATAGTTGATGCTGACATGTAATTCAAGTACTAATGTCATAGTGCTGTTTTAAAAACAGGAATTTTTATATGATGTTCTTAACAAGACTTTTGCAGGGTATGATCTTTGTAAATTTCTATAAAACACATTTACAAATTTGGGCAACGGTAATTGAAAAATGAAACATACTTGCACACGCATCCCCCCATGCACAATTGCCATGCAGCGTCTTGCAATTTTTCTTTTGTCTTTTGTGTGATATGGACATGGAATTTAATTGCTAGGTTGTACACAAGATTGTTGAGGTTATTTTCACAATCTTACAGGGATTTAGGTACATTCAGGTGCATTCAAGATATGTTTTCTTGGGAACATTATGTATTTGCAATATTATGAAAAAAATATATTTCTAAGTGTTAATTAAGATGTTCTTTTTTCCTGGGAAATGCACTGGAGAAAAAGAAATGTTGCTTTTATTCATATCCAATGGATCCCATTGGTGTCATAAAAGTAAACATTATTTTAGAATGTATTTGTTGCATAACCATTGATGACGGAACTGGAGGATACTCATCTCTTTGCAGAATAAAAATCATACATGATTTCTTCTGCTGACTCATAAGGAAATAGTTAACATGTGGATTATATGTTACTCACTAAGATTTTAGTGGAATATTCTGGCTAGAATACATATATAACATCTAAAATTAGCTGCATTTTAGACCACACATTAACATTGGCTATGCGCAGTGACATAGTGAGACATCAGATTTTAAACAGTGTTTTTTGCCAAGGAGAAAGAGAATATGTAAGGGTAAATTCTCATGCTCAAAAGATTTTGTTTGCTAAAGCTGTTTTGACTGAATTCACATTTTTCATATTTTTATAAGATTTTCTTTTGCATGAGATGTTTTTACTGAATTCACCTTTTTTAAATATTGTCATAAGATGAATATTTCAGGTAAACTGCAAGCAACAGTCAATTTAATTTATCAGTATTACAAGAGGAAAAAGTTATTTATTTATTTTTTTTTTTACATATATGTGTTGTATCAAACAGAGTTATTTTCCAATATACTTTTAGAGGGTGAAGAGGAAAAACCAAGACAGGCATGGTTCTAAAACCATGCAAATGGTAACTACACGGAAAAAGTTTCACTGACTTCTGAATGGAGAAAAAAGTCATGGTCTGACATCTATTACAGACAAAAGACCAAAAGGTCACCACTGTTTCAGATTCTAGCCAATAGTAAGTCTAATGTCAAATGAAGCAGTAATAACTGACAAAAACAGAGAGTTGTAATAAGAAGAAATTTCTGTTGTTTACACTATTTATTAGTCACAGTCGAAGATCTAAGTAAGTAAACCAGGTTAAGGTGTTATGCAGCTGGAATGAAAAATCTAACTTTTTTTTTAATTTTATGTTACAGTAAAGACTAAGTAAAAGATTCAGGTTATGTAAAATCAGAAAAGTTGGGGTTTGATTCCTGGCCAATCAGTAACTGATAATCTGGCACATAAGAAATTTGGTATTTTGTAGTGTATACTAAGTTCAGGTAAATGTATTAATTTTTTTTGTGTCAGAAGACCATAGATAATGTTTTCATGCTTATTCCATCATGTCCATGCTTATTCCACAGCTTAGCACCAAATACACTTCCATGGGTTTTGCAAAAGGATAGCAACACTGGCCAAATTATGAGTAGACATATGGAAACCTTCATCCATTAAGAGAGTGGTAAACAATGATAACTGGAATTGCTTTAAACTAGAGTTAACCAGCGCATTCATATCATATCCAGATTACTTTGCACATATGTCTATGTGTGAACGTTTAGAAAAACAGCTATTTTTTCTGAAAGTACAAGAGGCTAGATAGGAATACATTCTAATGGCAGATTTCATATTCATTTTTTTTCCTGCATGACTTCAGTAATGGATTATCAATAATTCTCAATTCCTTTTGAGGGAACTCTGAATAAAATAGGACAAATTAATTGACCTATTAGTTAACTGATTAATTAATTAAAGATAAAGGAAGAAACATTAACCTATTTACAGAAAGTTCTAAAAATAATGTGAAATAAATTAAAATCATGAAGTAAAAGTAACAGGACTGCTTGCAGAATAAATGAGATGCATTTGACATTGTTAAGTGGCATAACTGACATTTTTATTATGTGCATCAGAGGGAATGGTTGCTTAGAAAGTGTGAGACACTTTTAGTGGTTGTAGATTTATTTTATAGTGAAAATATCTTAGGGACTGATTCATTCTTTAAAACAGATTTAATTATTTTCTTCCCTTTTAGATAAGAGTATGAGTATCAATTATAAGTCTGTTAATTGGCACAGAGGATTGCGGCTGTGAGATGTAGTTCCCTTGGTACAAGGTTTGATTACCATCAGCACTCACTTGCTTACTGTTTGACCATGAGCAAGCCACTTGACTAGATGTGTTTTTGGAAATGGACTGCACATCAAGTGACCCTACCTGATTAATAAATAGGTGTTATTATTATGGTGCAACAAAATTTTGTTTGAATTTCATCAATAGGAAATACAATTATTTTAATGATCAGTATAATATGTTTACAAGATAGTTTGTACAGCAAGTGTATATGAATTTTCACAATATGTACAGGATGTGTGTATATCAAAAAGATTTTGTAGTAAAGCATTGTAGCTGACACCATTCAGCTATTTGCTTGAAAAGTGGAGTGGCATGTTTGTTGTGACACATTGGACAACACAAGTTATCTGATTACATGAGGAAACAAGAAGTAAATGTTATTTAATGAAATTCAGGATATTGTCAACCAGGCTTCAGTGGGTTAAGTATTTAATGATCAATAATCATAGAACATGGAAAATAAAAGGTATAACTAATTGGGCATTTTGTTTAGGAAATCGACTGTTACAAAAGACATGTTTTAAATACTTGTAATGACAAAAACAGGGAAAATGTAAGTTGAAGATTAGTTTATGGAAGTGCATTGAAAGCAGTGGAAGCACATAGGTTAAATAAAACATGATTGTTATGTACATCAGAATTCAGTGAGGTCAAATCCTGATCTTGTTAATATGGAGCCAAATAAATATTTCTAGATTTGGCACAGGTAAACAAGTGATGTGTTTATTCTTGGTGAGAAAGGCAGAGTGTATCAGATACAAATACTGTACAATCACTCCAAGCACTTAAATAAAATGTAAGATCATTTGGTTACATCTTAACAAGCTACAGATTTCTGATATGCCAAAGGAGTTGATAGCTCACCATGGGCATGGAAAATTGATCTGTTTCCAGGTTAGAAAACATTTTTAAGTGCTCTTGGCTATAGTATTTATAATTCTGATTTTGCTATTCTTCATGTATGGGAGATTAATGATAAAAATAGTAAAAATATAGATATTAAAGAATTAATAATATTCATAGGGCATAGGTGTGTGTATAAATACATACACTGAGTGGTAACACTCAAACCAATAGATGTGTTTGCTGTAATCCAGACTGGCTAACACAGGGGGTCCTCCCAAAGCTTCTTTAAGCTTCTGAAATGCCTGCTCACATACTGGGGCCCACACTACCTTATCTGGCCTGTTCTTCCTGGTCAGGTCTGTGAGGGGAGCAGCTATGGTACTATAACTAGGGATGAACTTTCTGCAGTACCCTGCCATCCCTAAGAATGCCCTCACCTGCCTTTTAGTAACAGGTGCAGGCCATGCATGAATGGCTTCCACTTTTGCAGGTTCTGGCCTTATCTTACCACTCCCCACTCTATGTCCTAGGTAGGAGAACTCTGCCATTCCCACCTGACATTTGCTCGGCTTAATGGTCAACCCTGCCCTCTGTAGTCTACCCAACACCTCCCTAACATGCTGAAGGTGCTCTGGTCAGGAATGGCTGTAGATGGCAATATCATCTAGGTAAGCAAGAGCAAACCCTCCTGCTCCTGCTATGATATGATCTACCAGCCTCCAGAAAGTTGCTGTGGCATTCTTCAACTCAAAGGGCATCTTTGTGAACTCATACAAGACAAAAGGAGTCACAAAGGCTGACTTCTCTCTGGCATTGGGAGTCAAGGGCACCTGCCAGTAACCCTTGGTAAGATCGGTGGTTGTAAGATACTTTGCCCCACCCAGCTGCTCTAGGGCCTGATTTTTCCTAGGCATGGGGTAAGCATCCGACTCTGTGTGACTATTTAATTTCCTGTAGTCCACACAGAACCTGGTGCTAACATCCTTCTTTGGCACCAGCACCACTGGGGAGGCCCAGGGACTGTTGGACTCTTGAACCACCCCTAGTTCCAACATCTCCTGTACCTCCTCCCTCATAGTCTGTCTGACTCTCTCAAGCACCCTATAAGGGGCCTGTCTAATAGGCCTTTGGGGTCCTGTATCCACCTGGTGCTGCAGCAGGTGGGTGCATTCTGGTTTCCCAGTGAACATGTCCCGAAATTCCTGTAACACTGCTCGGATTTCTTGAATCTGGGTAGGAGATAGCTGCTGGGACATTGCTACCCCTTCCACTGAGGTGTCAGCCTGAGCCTCACTGAGGAGATCAGTGACCAGATCTCCCTTAGACTCCTCCTGCAATCCACAGCAAATGCTCTGCACAAGGGCCTCCCTATCATGGCAAGGCTTCATCATGTTAACATGGTACAATTTGTGCCCCTGCCATCTGCCTAGCAGTCCCACTATGTAGTTAACATCACTTACCTTTCTTACCACCTTGTAGGGACCCTCCCAAGCTGCTTGCAGCTTGTTGTGTTTGACAGGAATGAGAACCATTACCTGCTGCCCCACAGCATACTCTCTAGCTGAAGCAATCCTGTCATACCACACCTTTTTTTGTTGTTGGGCTTCTGCCAGATTCTCCTGGGCCAAGCCCATGAGTTTCCTGAGCCTTGTCCTGAGGTTTAGGACGTATGCCACAACAGACTCCTTGTGAGACTCACACTCACCTTCCCACACATCTCAAATTAAATCTAGAGGTCCTATCACCCTATGCCCATACAGCAACTCAAACGGTGAAAAACCTGTGGATTCCTGGGGAACCTCTCTGTAAGCAAACAATAGATGGGGCAAATATTTGGCCCACCCCCTCTTAAACTGATCTGCAAATGCCCGTAGCATGGACTTGATTGTAGAGTTTAACCTCTCAACAAGATAATTAGTCTGGGGATGGTAGGGGTGGTCTTCATGTGCTTCACCCCACAGGACTTCCACAGACTAGCCAGCAGGTCTGACATGAAATCAGCACCACTGTCAGTATTTCTTTTGGGAAACCTACCCTGCTGAAAACCTCTAACAAAACATTTGCCACCTTCTCTGCCTCAATGAAGGACAAAGCCACTGCCTTAGGGTATCGTGTAGCATAATCTACAACCACTAGGATATACTTTGTCCCTGTGGAACTTGGGGTACTCAGAGGACCCACAATATCCATAGCTACCCTCTGAAATTGCTCCTCAATCACAGGCAAAGGCATCAAAGGAGCTCTCACCTTGTCTACCTTTTGGCACTGCTCACAGGTCCTGCAGTGCCCTGTTACATATCTGGAAATTCCAGGCCAATAAAAGTTCTGCATAATACGCCTCTTTGTATGTTTTATGCCCATATGACCTGCAAAGGGAATATCATGGGCTATGACTAGAAGCACCAGATGGTAGGCTCTAGGCACTACCAACTGCTGTACTCTCTCACCTTCTAGCCCTCCCACAGGGGTCCACTCTCTGTATAGTAACCCTTTGCCCCAGTATACAGATTTCCCCTTCCCTTGAGAATCATTTGCCTCGCTAGCTACCTGCCTCAGGCCTTGCAATGTAGGGTCTGAGAGCTGAGCCTGTCTCAACTCTCTCCTTGTAGCCCTTCCCAGCTCCCCTTCCACAGGAAGTCTGGCATCCTCTGACAGTGGTGCCTCACTGTCAGCCTGGGTACTACTACTCACCTCTACCTTTGCAGTCACTCTGTCCAAGGAACCATCAGTACCCACAAGCAGCTGTGGCTCACCTTCAGTCTCACTGCTACAGTGTAGCTCCCTTCCTGAAGTAACTACCTCACCAGTCCTGGCTGCAAGTATGCAGTCTGGGTCTGCCCAAGGCTACCAAACTTACATGCTTGTCTCCAAGCCTGACTGCGTGTAACTGCACAAGCACAGGGTACTGCACTATCAAAACCATTCCCTATCAGGACATCTGCAGGTATATCCTCAAACGCACCTACTTGCTGGCTTCCTTTTCCACCCTCCCAGTCAAGGTGAACCCTAGCCAAAGATATTTGGAATGGGATCCCTCCTAAAGCCCCAACTGGAGTGGACTGCCCAGGCAAGTAGTGCTCCTCTGTAACCATTGCAGGCTTTACAATGGTTATATCAGAGGCTGTGTCTCTCTTGGCAATGGCCTCTTTGCCATTCACTACAATAGGATATAGCCTCTGGTGGTAGTTTGGTACCCTTGTTGTCCCAAGACAACCTACTATTGGCACTTTGTCTTTCACCTCTGGTTCCCCACCTTGCTTCTGTGGACACCTGTATGCCACATAGCCCTACTGGTTGCATTCAAAACATTTAACCCTAGCTCCTGGACATGGACCTGGACAAGTGGCTTCCCCTGCTACTGGCAGATTCATTCTGTTGTGGCAGTCTGTGCTGCCCATCATGGGTTCCTTTAGTCCCATGAGCAGTACTGGGGGTCCCCTTCCTGTGCAGGGCTGCCCTGCTGGCCAGGAATAGGTCTCCCTTCTTCCCCAACTCATCTGAAGTAGCACATTGTCTATCAGCTAACCAGATCCTCATGTCCTCAGGCAAAGTGCTAAGGGCTTGTTCACTCACCAAAAGGTCTGCCAGCCCTTCAAAAGTGGTGACCTGACATCCACTCACCCAGCTGTGAAAATATATGCTCGGTTCAGCAACATATTCACATACACTTTCATCTGCCTTGCGTCTGTACTCATGAGACTTTTTCCTATACATTTCAAGTGTTAGCTTAAAACATTCCAAAAGACATTTTTTTACAGCAGTATATTCAAAACAGACAGAGTCAGGCATTTTTGATAAAAAAGTTACAGCTTTCCCATGGAGTAAGGGGGTCAGGAACTATACCCAGAGCCTTTGTTCAACACTATACTGTTTGCATACCCTCTCAAACATATGAATGAAACTATCAAAATTATCCCCCTCTTTAAATTGTGGAAGACATTTACTGATCTGTTGTGCTTCTGGGATCCAGTTACTCCCTTTCCTATTACCTCCATGACTCTGGCAAAGAGTCAGCATTTCCCTCTCATGCCTCCTCTGATGCTCCTTTTCTTCGGCTTCTATCTCCAAACACCTGGCCTCCAACTCAAGTCTCTTTAGCTCCAGCTGAATTTGTAAGTCCACTGCAGAAAGGTTGAGCTGTCCATTCTCCAAGAATATTGTATCTCCACTGCCAGTCTGACTGTCCTTTACAGGAAGGTTGAGCTGTCCATTCTCCGAGGATATTGTATCTCCACCGCCAGTCTGATTGTCCTCCTGGATGCTGTTTTCTGATGCAGCTGTAACCAAGGCTGCAATCAGGTCTGCCTTAGTCAGGTTTCCATGCACCAGTCCCCTAGCCTGGCACATCTCCACCAGCTGGCTCCTTGTCAACTTTCCATACTACTCTGCTGACATGCTGAGTGCTCACCCTGACTAACTAAGTTAACAAAAGAAATAAAACAATTGTGATCTGAACTCTGAGTATTCACTATGTGGCTGATTTGGAGTACAAAACACCTTCAGAGATCACTGCACATAAGCTACAGGATTCCCTCTACCCACATCACTACAAGCCAATTAGTATTTGCCAACTAATTAATATGTGATATGGATAGCCACCACCACCACCACACATGTGAAGTGGATCCCACCACTGCAAACTACTTGTAATGTCCGCACCCTGGCCCAGCAATCAAGGAGCCTCAATTCCACCACTGCCACCATATGTGACACTCCCGCCCTGGTACAGCAATCAAGGAGCCTCAATCCTCACCACTAACAACAGAGAGGGTATCTCATATAAGAGGAAAGTATAGCAAATACACACAGTAAAGTACAATTTACCTTAAGTGCACACAGAGATCACAGTCAGTCTGGGGCTGGTTGCTCCCTTGCTCTCCAGGTCCCCAATAAGACTCCCCACTGGCACAGCTATAGGGTCCAGATCTCAGCCTAGCTGGCAAGCTAACCTCCAGTACCCTCTCTGTCCAACCTGTGCTTCATGCCCCTGCCCAAGTAGCTGACACGCACACACACACACACACACACACACACACACACACACACACACACACACACACACAAACACACACACTTTGAGATAAGTATTTATACAACTTTACAGACACTCCTGGGAAAGGCTGACACAGATTCTCCAGATGTGCCCCTTTAGACAGACTATACAGTAGTAATTACTGCCACCACCAGCTAATAATTATCAACTACCCAAAGGCCCTTAAAAGGGTGTCCAATTATTACTGTGCAATATTATTATCCAATAGTAGTGTAACTTAAGCAATCTTAAGGCTTTGGGCAGCCTTATTACAGGATCACTTATAAGCATGCAATACACTCTAGAGCTTAATTATCTGTACATAAAACAGCCACAGTTGAAAAGGATTTAAAAGTATTTAATAATAAATACTAAAAACACAAGACAATACTACTAAACAACAGTGCTACTCAAGAGTTCAGAGATTACACAAAAACTTAAAATAATTCAGTAGTACAGTTCTGACATAACAGAAAAACACTTAGTCTAACTTTCTTCTAATTTCCTAACTATTACTACAAGAAAACATACTTCTAAAATAACTTACTTAAGACAACAGGCAGACTGCTGATGAGATGGATGTCAAGACAAAAATGCTTAACAATCTCTGGTTCTCACTGTTTAAATTGAAACTCCAGTTCTGATAAACATTACATCATCTTTTTCACCCTTCCTGGAGTTCCCAGGCTACACATTAACTACATTTACATTCTTTTACACTTAGAGCAATAAAAGATATTCCACATGTAAATTCTGGACATTAACTTTAGCCTTAAAACAATAGGCAGGATGCTTATTCCAGACTCATCAACTCCAAATTCTAACTTCAAAGGGCATACAGAACATAATTTTAATTTCAAAGAACATTTGAAATGCTTGGCTTAGTTTTCCTTACAGCAGATGGCAATGTTGCTACAATCTTGAAGTTCATATTTTATAGTGTTTTCTTTCATTTAAGAAACAAGTCTGTATTTTATATTTATATTTACAAATGCCAGAATTATGTAGCAAATTCTATTTGGCTAGGCTGGCAGTCTACACCCACCGTCCCCAATCTTCACTGGGAATATATAGCAATATGAGGTTTAAATAAAAAGTAGAAATTAAAGTCTACATCCATGGAAGAAAATACATCCAGAATGATCAGTCCTATCAAATACTTCAACACGAAATGTTGTTGTTATGTGCCATCCTGGCTTTGACTCATGAGAACCCCATAGACAGTTTTTCTAAATAGTTTATGGTCTTCACAGAGGATGGTAAGGGTTGACAGTGACATGTTGATTTCAAGCAAACATATTCGAGGTCTTCATCTCTTACACTGTCACTTACTATACCAATCATGACGTCTTTCTTTAATGATGCTTTCCTTCTCATGGTGTGTCCAAAATAGGATAGCTTGAGCCTTAACATTTGAGCTTCCAAAGTGAACATGAGTTGGATCTCAGCAATGACCAACTGATTTGTTCTATGAGCAGTCTATGGGATTCATAGTTTACACCAACTCCATGATTCAAAGGTGTCATTCTTCTTCTTATCTTTCTTCATGATTGTCCAACTTTCACAACCATATAATGATTTTGAGAAAACAATGTCTTGAAGTACTTTGATCTTTGTGAAAAGACACATTTCTACATTTAAACACCTTTTCCAAACTCTGAATAGCTGCTCTGCTGATACATGGACACCACTGAATTTCCATGCTACTTGCTGATTCCATAGTAATAACAGACCCAAGAAGATTGAAGTTGTTGACAACTTCAACATCTTTTTCATCAAAGCTGAGGTTGGTTATGCTGCCAGTTGTAAGTATCTTCATCTTTTTCATATTGAAGTGTAGGCCCATCTTGAGGCAGTGCTCCTTAATACTAGGTAATAAATGTTTCAGGTCATTTTCATTGTCTGTCAAGACTGTCGTGTTGTCAGTATGATGATTATTGATAATTTTGTCACCAATTTTCACTACACAATTGCTTTCATAAAGTCTTGATTTTCTGATGATTTACTCTCCATAAAAATTAAAGAGATAAGGAGAAAGGGGCATCCCTTGGGCAAACTTTTCTACTTGGTAATTTCAGACCATTGCTTCTTGATAGCAATAGAGACTGGGCATGAGAACAATCGTGTTTTGGCACAGCCATCCTTTTCAAAGTTGGCCACAAAGTTTCATGATCTACACAATCAAAAGACTTTTTGTAATCCATAAAATATATGTATATAGACTTTGATATTCTTTGTCTTTTTCTTATATCCATCTTACATTTGAGATGATATCTTGTGTACCTCTTCCCTTTAGGAATCCAACTTGTACATCTGGGAGTTCTCACTCTAAGTAAGGTTGCCATCTCTATTGTATGATTTTCAGTAAAATTTTGCTAGAGTGTGAGGTGAGGGTGATTGTACAGTAATTGGGACAGTTGGTAGGATTTCCTTTCTTCAGTATTGAGAGAAACATGTCAGCTGGCCATGAGGATGATGATGATAATTGCCATATTTTTTGGCATAGTGTTGTCAACAGATCAGTAATTTTGTTTGAGAACTTCAGTATTTCTACTGCATTTCCATCAGAACCAGGGGCTTCATTTTTGTTTTGTTTTTTTACTGAAGTTTTTAGTGCTGTCTCAACCTCCTCCTTCATCACCTTGGTTCCTGTTCATATGTTATGGCCTGGAACTGATATTGAATTGCTAGATCTTTCTGATATAAGGACTCCATCTTTTGTTGCAACTTACATTTGATTTCCTTAGCTTCATTCTGCTTAGCATCTTGGGTGTCTTTCAGCATTCAAATTCTAGATTGGAATTTTTAACTGAGTTGATGCAGCTTTAGAAAGGCCAGTCTTGTTCTTCCTTGCATGTTTTCTTCTTCTAATTCTGTACTCATGTCATTGTAATATTTTTCTTTATCTCAACTTGCAGCTTGTTGAAAAGAGAAGTTAAGCTGCTTAACAGTTGACTTTTCTCCTTTTGTTTTGGCCTCTCTATGTTTTAAAGCAATCTCTCTAGTGTTGCACTGGACATCCATTTCTGTTTGTTTTGTCTCATTATTAGTTTTAATGACTTGCTGGATTCTTCAAATGTGATCTTCTTCATGTTTTCCCACAATTCCTCCAATGGCTTTTCACTGGTTTGGCCATTCAAGACTTTGAGCTGATTGTCTAAGTCATCTTTGAATTTAATTGCTATTTTAGAAACAGCATACCTTGGAACACAAGCAAGACATTGGTGCCTTCTCAGCTTGACCTTGACTTTACAAATAAAAGTTGGTGGCCTGTACCACAATTGGCTCTGTGTTTAGTTTTAACTCATATTATTGAGCTTTTCAAACACTGATTGCCACAAATGTGGTCTATTTGATTTCTGTGCAGTCCACTGGAAGAAGTCCAAATGCATAATCTTCATTTGTGCTGCTGGAAAAAGGTATATGAGATGAATAGGATGTTTATTTTCCAGAAATTGATAAAACCTTGTCCAGCATTGTTTCTAATTCCAAAACCATACTTTCCAACTGCTGGGGGATCATTTCTACTTCCAACTTTCACATTCCAATCACTTATAACAACAAGCACATTCTGGTTGCATGTATGATCAATTTCTGTTCAAACTTCTTTACAGAACCTATCAATATTATCTTCCTCAGCATCCATTGCTGGCACATATATCTGAACAATGGTTGTGTTGATAGGTTTTCCACAAAGACGTATTGAGATTACATGAACAAAAAAACAAGTAATCTCCGTGGTATCCCTGAAATCTCAATGATGGAACCATTTTTGAGAAACTTGAACAACTTAGAGAATGATTTTCTAGTGAGAGGCTATGAAACTCAGATGTTAAAAAACATCCTGGAACCCATTATAGAACTGAAAAGGACTGAAGCACCTTCACTCACCCTCCCCAGTAGGATAATGTTAAGAAATTCCAAAGAGAATAACAAATGCAAAAATAGCTGCAGCCAGACATACACTTTGGATTATCACAGTATCAAAAATGTTATTGAATTAAACTGGATCATTGTCAGAGGAAACCCTTTTCTGATTAACATCTTATGTGAAGCCTCATCCTTTGTTTACAGGAAAGCCAGGAACACTAGATGTTTTGTTGAATTTAAACCTAGACCATATGAGAGAAACACTAAAATATGTGAAGCTAATTGTACATTTTGCATATTTATACAGCAAGGTGATACTTTTTATTGCCTTTATTTAAAGAAAATCATTAAGACCATTGCAGGGGGTGACTGTGACACTACAAAATTAATTTACAGGGCACAGTGTAATTAATGACTGTGATGCATTTTATGTGGGAAAGACTGTAAGCAAACTTAAGCATAGGATTTTGTGTCATCTGTCTAGATGTAAAAATAATGCACTAGCCAAACACCTTTCTCTTCATAAAAGACACACAGGTTTTAAGTTTCAGATACTGGATTGCAAAATATGGGTGATCTGGAAGGAGACATCCCAAATATTCTGGAGAAACATGAACTCATGTGGCAATTCAAGCTGAACTCTTTTAGGATGCCTGGACTAAACTACTACTGTTCACTTAAAAGAGTACTGGAACTTCGAAAATTGCCACATTGTTTATGTGACTAATTTTATTTTATTTTATTCTTCTAGTTTTTAAATGCCATGTTAAATACCATGTTAAATCAGTTTTAACTTAAGTGTATATTTTGTTTCCATCATCATACATGTTTTCTTTTTCTTGTTCTTTTTCCACTTTATTTAAAATGATGTGTAATAACAATACTAACTAATTATACAATAATATATTTTTGTAGCTAAATGATCTAAAGTTTATATATTTCCAGCCATGTAGTATATTGTCTTGGATAAAATTACAGACTTAATAACCTGGTTAAATAAGAGATACCATGTCATTATTAATTTTATTTAAAGTACATAAGGGTTATATTATTATGACAGCTACTAAGTAGGGTAGGACTAGCTCGAATGTCACACTGATGCAAGAAGGGATGTGAATTTAACATGTATACCAGTACCACTTTGTTTTGCATGCAATAAATCCCTCCCTTGCTTGACAAAACATATATATATATATAGTTAGAAAGCTTGTGAGGAAACTATTACTCTGTTATTTTTGTTTTACTTGGATCGCTTGCCTGTGTACTTAACAAAGGATTTTCAACAGGCAACAGACTGCTTACCCTGCTTGGATTACTTTCAAATACTTAGTAATTCTGTACAATATTTCAAATCATATAATCATATAATTTTTTTTTTTACTTCGGACAAGTTTATGTTCACTACGTCTACTTCCATTATCTGATATGATTAATATACAGTGATTCACTATATATATATATATATATATATATATATATATATATATATATATATATATATATTTATATGGATTGAAAATCTTCCACACAGAGAAGTTTCTTACACTGTTTTGTTTTTGAGATTACACGAACACTTGTTGTTTTTCTTTCGGCTTTTCCTGGTTAGGGGTCACCACAGCGGAACTCTGGTCTGCTAATGATTGGCAGTTGATTTTTACAGTGCCGAGGTGCCAACCCAATGCCCAACCTTCAATGAAGGCACGCCCATTCATGCATGTCTTTTAAACGCCACTTGACCATGGGGAGGACATGCATACTTCACACAGAAGGCACTCCAGGAGACAATCAAACGGGAGAACCTCTTTCTGTGAGGCGACAATGCTACCGCTGCACCACTGAGGCTTATATTTTGACACCACATTTGCTAGTTTCATCATGATTGTGAATGCAATTCCATTTTTTTGATATTTGTCATTCCCTGAAAAGTATATCATGTGCTCCTCTGATGCCTATCCATTTCAACTCACTAATGCTTGGTAGGGTATTGTTCATTCGTTTCATTTCATTCTTGACAACTTCCTGTTTTCCCTGATTCATACTTCTCACATGCCATGTACCTAAAATTAAGGTAGCATCATTACAGCTTCTGATCCTCATTTTCTGTGTGCTAATCACACACATGTATAAATGGCTACACAGCTGAATGTAATACTAAAGTTAGAAATGTTACTTTTATTAAAATATTTTTTGAATATGTACTATAGCAATTTATGATGTAAGAAATTTGTGGATTTTTTGGTGAAGACAATGTTAATTTAAAATAATTAATCCAACATAATGTACATTAATACACACATCTCTCTCTCTCTCTCTCTCTCTATATATATATATATATATATATATGGGTCTACTGCTTTTAGTCGAATTACATTTGGTCGAAAATGATTTCAGGCAGCCCACTTCACTGAAACCACATTTGACTGAAAGCACATTTGGTCGAATTACATTTGGTCAAAAATGGAATATAGCCCTGCCCCACTACAGTGTGACCCTGGAGTGAAAATATAAAGTAAGGGGGGTGAGGGGGGCACAGCCTTCCACAATGGGGGGTGTGGGGGGTATAGCCCCCAACATTTTGCAACAAGTTTTTACTGATGTTATATGTTTCTATGTATTTTTAATGGATACACATGTATATAATAGTGCATAAACTGCTATTATGTGGGGGGCTATGCCCCCACACCCCCCAATGTGGGGGGCTGTGCCCCCCACCCCCACTTACTTGATATTCTTACTTGAGGGTCACACTGCAGTGGGGCAGGGGCTTATTACATTTTTCGAACTAATGTAATTCGACCAAATGTACTTTCAGTCAAATGAGGTTTCAGCAAAGTGGGCAGCCTGAAATCATTTTTGACCAAATGAAATTCGACCAACTATATATATATATATATATATATATATATATATATATATATATATATATATATATACATGGTTTCCCCTACGTTAGACCAACAGCACGGAAGATCGACATGCAAAACACCGACCCCAGAAGAATGACGAAGCAGATGACCGACAAGTTGTAATCCCGACAGCGAAAACACTGACAGGGGTAACTTGTGAGCGCGACCTGGTAAGTGTGCGATAGTGAGGGACTTAGGGTTAGGGTGCAGGTAAGGTAAGTGTGCGATAATGAGGGACTTAGGTTTAGGGTGCGGGTAAGGTTAGTGTGCGATAGTGAGGGACTTAGGTTAGGGTGCGGGTAAGGTAAGTGTATGATAGTGCGGGACTTAGGGTTAGGGTGCGGGTAAGTTAAGTCTGCGATAGTGAAGGAATTAGGGTTAGGGTGCGGGTAAGGTTAGTGTGTGATAGTTAGGGACCTTAGGGTTAGGGAGTGGGTAAGGTGAGTGTGCGATAGTTACGGACCTTAGGGTTAGGGAGCAGGTAAGGTGAGTGGGCGATAGTTACAGACCTTAGAGTTAGGGTTTGGGTTAAGGTTAGTGTATAGATAGTTTTGTGTAAGGTGTAGTGTAGGTTTTTAGGTTGGTGGTGTGCTTGTGTTGTGTGTGTGTTGTGTGTAACAGTGAACTTTTTGTTTTCTTAAGTTTCGGGATTGTGGTGTGTCAGGCATGTGAACTTTCATGTTTTTGAGGTTTCGTTCTTCTGGTGTCAATGTTTTGAGTGTCGATCTTTCAAGCTGTCGGTCTAACGTAGGGAACCCATATATATATATATATATATATATATATATATATATATATATATATATGTATATATGTGTATGTATGTATGTATGTATGGGTCTACTTTTCTTGATCGAAATTTTACAATCTAGAACAAGAAAAGCAAAACCACACTTCCACAAAAGTGCACTTTTGCAAAAGCCGATTCACCGAAATGGGAAAAAAACCAAAACAAACTATTTAAACACTATTTTGCAGGCATCAAGCCCCCCCCTGCACCTCCATGTGAAGGGCTGCGTGTCCCCACATCCCTTACTTAAATATACTAACTACGAGATCGCACTACAGTAGGGAAAAGGATATAGTTCCTTATCCCCACTGTAATGTGTTTCGGTGAATCAGCTTTTGTGAAAGTGCACTGTTGATGTACTGCACTTTCGCTTAAGTGGGTTTGATCTTCTGTTTGTCGAGAAAGTGTGCTTTCAACAAACAGAAGTAGACCCATGTGTGTATGTGTGTATATATATATATATATATATATATATATATATATATATATATATATATATATATATATATATATATATATATATATGAGCTAGATACGTATTTTTTTTGTAAAAAAGAATTAGGAGTGAGGGGTATATAGCCTTAAGTGATCAAGCTTAGTGACCGACAATATGGATGCCATATGGTATTTATTCCTTATAGACATCCAGTCTCATTAATGACTTCATAGAAGATGACTAGACACCCATTGCTAGCAGTTCTAAAGAAGTCTGTTAATCTTTAGGATGAAAGTGCTTAACTGCTATACATGAACGCAGTTGCTTTTATTATTCTGACTGCCTTTCTATTTGAAACTCAAAATAAATTTGTCAGTGTTTATTTTTTTACATTGGATTGAATATTCTTTTGTTTACCAGTGAAGTTTGATTTGGAGGGTACCATCTGTTCCTTTTTGTGCAGATTTGCTTGTTTGCTTTTTTAGATACTCATTGTCACTATGTTCAGCATGTATCCTATCTTCATTATGTATATTTTGTCATAACTACAGTCGTCTTCTGTGCACATAACTGATTTCATATATACTTTATTACGCTTTCTTTTTGTTAGCATGTCTAGTGGTATCCATTTTGCATATAAGCCATACATGCCTGTTAATGTGCACATACCATAATACTGACACTACACATATATGGGACATGTTGCTGACATTTTCATTAGTTTGTCATGAAAAATACATGTAAAGGACAGTACCTGTAGTGGTGGTGTTTCTGGATTGCTGGTAGTATAGATTGTACGAGTATCTTTCAGAATCAGTATGGCTCTTAAACTATGCAATTTCTTCTCTCACAGGACATTTACTACTCAGTGGTTAACTGGAAGAATTTATTCTTTGTGACACAAACTCCAAGAATGTACATATACCACCTACTTGATGAGATCTCAGTTCTTGTAATTATTTTTCACACATCCAGGTTTTCTTCTTTTCTCTACAGTTTTTGTGACTAAAGAATTAGTGTCTGCATATATATATATATATATATATATATATATATATATATATATATATATATACATATATATATATATATATATATATATATATATATATATATATATATATATATATATATATACATATAATGGAGTGGGAAGTTTGGGGGAGTGTTTGCCCCACTGAAACAAAAAAATGTTTAGACTTTTTGACTCATAGTTTCATTAGGTGAAGTTTTTTATTAGTTTGGGTTCTTTAGTTTGCTTCTAGCAGTTTGTGTGCAAATTACTTGTAGTCAATTCTTTCTTGCACAGTACCAGGCTAGGGTTATGTGCAATGTCGAACATCCATCTTACATACTGCACTACCTGTACCTCTGCTGATAAACTTTGCTACCTGTACATCATCTCGTATCCATTACAATTGTGTGTTCTGCTTGTTTTATTCTCCCTTTATTACTGCCTTTATTCTACAGTTATGCATTTTTCCAGAAACTGTTCTCTGTTGCAGTACATCTGTGTGATACACTACTTTGCACACTTTGGTTTCTGAAATTTTGGTAACTACAGTATTTCTACCACATTCCTGTTCTGCTCTGCATGGTTGCCTTTCTGAATCCCATCTCTGCAACAAGAAGCAAACTTTCAGCTATTGTCTCTCTGTTTATCAGACTTATGTATTTAAACATCAGCCATTGTGATAATGACTTTATGTTTTTTATAACTTGATGGCCTAATAAGACAATGTCATTTTGTATTTTTGGCACAACAGATGCTCTAAAAATACCAAGGTAGGACTGGTTGCAAGGCATAGAGGATGGAAACTTGACTATGACTCAGCCAAGCTGTGTTTAGGTAGCAGCTTATTTTATTTATGTATTTGACATTTGTTTACCAGGGAAGTCCGACTGGGCAAATTTGCCCATTTGCAGCAGAGGCCTAGGTAGAAAAGCTCCACATAATCACAACATAACAGTCAGTATTTTAAACAACAGTAAAACAATCAGAGAAATAATAATAAATCACATAATAACATATTATCACAGTTCAAGTTAGTAATAAAACTAACAGGATCACTTAGCAACACATATTTTGTCAGTTACACTTAGTATTAAGAAATCATTCAGTGGAGTAGTGTCTCAGATATATACAATAGCTTAATATACAATGGAGTAGTGCATCAGATATACCTGTTTGGTACTGAAAATTGTTATGCTTAATGTTGTTATAATCACATGAGATCAGTAAGCAAATAGAGATATATTGAGAGTAGGGAGAGAGAGGGTGAAGATGGGAGAAATGGGTTCAGCCTGGTGAGGAGCTTGACTGCTTATGGAACAGTATTGGGATGAAAGGGCATGCAAATAGAATGGAATGCTTGTATACCCCAATGGGAAAGGTTAAAGTATATGTCCCAGAGGTGTGTGTTCCATTAATGAATCTTCTATGGAGTTCAGGGGCCTAATATGAACTATCTGCTTGACATGGGAAGGCGAGGCTATGTGAAGGGCTACATCATTCACAGAAATGGGTGATGGCCCTATTCTGCAGCCATTCTTCACCAATTCCCTGAAGCATGGATGGCATGCAGAACAGATACAAGGCAAATAGTTCAAAGATCCCCTGTTGGGTACCTGGACAACAGTTGTGCTATTTTATTAGGGAACAAACTGGCAGACATTCATTGACTGGCCAGATAGACAAAAGGCCCTGAAGAGCTAATCAAAATGGTAGGATTATGGCAAAGTACCACAGAATGTTAGTGAATGCGTATTATATTTGTTCCCTTCTCCCCATTTTATGATATGCTTTCAACCATTGCAGAGCATGCTACATTCAATAAATTTGATCTTAGTTTGTTTACCTTCTTCTCCATTAAATAACTTTAGGCAGTTTCTAACCAGCCCAAATACTACCATTTACATATTTCTAACTGTCCTAAACCTCTTCTATCCTTCACTTTTATTGCCAGTACAAACCATACTTTCATCTACTATTCCTGTTCTTTAAATTTCATCTAGTTATATTTTTCTGACATGTCAAATCTCTCTTATTCTTTACTTTTATCACCACTACCTAATACCAGTACTTCATAACTTTTCTGTCCCCCACCATTACTATCCTTGCAATCTTTCAGCCATAATTCATTTTTTTTTTCGCCAGCATAACATATTTCTTAATGTCATTTCACCTGTCCTCTTATCATCCCTACTTACTCCCCACAGTCCTATCTTAATTTCCTTAAATAAAAAAATTACACTGATCTTTGAATGTTTTTGAATAGAACTCATTCAAAGCCTTTTATTCATTTGAATTTGACATTATGTAGCAAAACAACTATATTAGTCATCTTATGTAATACAGTTTTTTTAACCTGTTGTCTGTATAGGGAACCTGTTTGTGTTTACATTGTGTTTATATGTCCTGCCTTGTATATAGAGGAGCTTTTCTCCCCAGGCCACTGCTGAAAATGGGCAATTGCCCTATCAGACAGTCTCAGTTAATAAATACATAAAAGTAAATAAATCCATTTAGTCAAAATACACAAAGTACTGTGGATGCATGTGTATATTTAGTCTAAAATGTACATTTTTAAGTCTAAAAGCTTTTTTTTTTGCAGACAACAGTTTTGCAGTGTAACCATAAGCCTAGAACACTTAGAATTGAAATCATGCATTTTCCTTAAAATCCTGCTCTGCTTCTTATCCACCATTGGCAGTGTATTGTTTTATTGACATATTTACTGATATCTAAGTTATTTACTGTGGTAGTGCACTGATCCTTTGGGACCCATTTCAGGCTCAGTCTGGGAAGTATAATGAAAAATATATTTATATACATTTAGAATGACCTTAACAAATGTGGGGACCATTTCGGACTCTTGATGGAACTCCTTGCTGTCTCACCACATACCAACCCACCCCTTACCCCAGCATCTTCTACCTGCTGGCCTCATAAATTAAAGATTATTTCTATGTGGGTATCAGGAATATGCTATTACTGAGTATTAAAACAATAATTTTATTTATTAGCTTATATTCTGTCTAAAACATGTTAAAACAAAAGTAGACGATTTATTTATTTATTTTTATTTATTTGACATTTGTTAACTGGGAAAGTTGGGTCGGGAACCCATTTTCAGTGGAGGCCCGGGTAGGAAAGCTCCGCAAAGCATAAAAATGAAAATACAAATAGAAAATAGGAAAACATTTTCCAAAGATGAAAAACAATTATACAACAATAAGAACATCTTACAAAAATCATATACAGTGATCATTACAGTTCAAAGGAATTGTAGCTTACAAATTATGGGTGGTTTTGTTGGCGTATTGCCAGTTGAAAATTCTCTCAGCAGTGCATATTTCAATCCAAGAGTTCATGAATAAAGGTTAATACAGGTTACAGTTTTTTAACAAGACTAGAGTGCAAATATAATGAAGCTTGTTCAGTTTAAGAAGGGAGTCTACTGGGGTAGGCTATAGGTAGATCTTAGGTAGATAAGGAGAGATTAAGAGAAGGTACAGGTTTGGATAAGTACATTAGTAAGATTAGTGGCCAGTTCGTAAAAAAGAAAAAAGGGGGGTGGGGTGCTAGGCTGAAAGTTACAGGGTTTGCTAGGTTGCTATGGAACAGGGGCAGATGTTAATGTCCTGCAGATGGCTTTTTAGTGTTAGTTTGAAATTCTTGTGGTCAGTAATTGTCCTGATGCTGCATGGTAGGGCATTCCAGGGTTTTGCTACAGTGTAGGAATATAGGCATTGACCAGCTTTTTTGATTGGTCTGTGTAGGTTTACTAGTTGTTTGTCTTCAGATTGGAGATTTTTGGTGGGTGTGTAGGTTTGGAGGAGTGAGTTGAGAGCTGGGCAGTTATCAGCTTGGTATACACCTTTCTGTGCCATATTAAGTTGCAGTTAGTCTAGGAGGATAGGGAGTTTTAACCACTTGAAGGTTTTGAGAGCAGTACAGTGGCACTGTGTGTTGTGTGATGCATTAATAGAAAATTTTGCAGTTTTATTGTAGCATGATTCCAGTTTCCTTTTTAAGGTAATCTGAATGTTTGTCAATATGAGAGCACTATAGGGAAGTGAAGGAAGCAGATAAGTAGAAGCTAAGGTGGTTTTTGGTGATTGGGTTCATGAAGTTTTTATCTAAAATTTTGCTAATGTTAATGGCAGTATCTGGGGCTTCCCCTGTTTTTTACTGAGCTAATGAACAAAGGTTTCTTCCAGACATGCCATCTCCAGTCCTATTCAGAGCTGTAAGATAAGCACTTCCATGGCCCAACAGGTGGTCCAATTAAATAAATTAAAATGAATTAAAATTAAGGCATGCGTTCACGAGACATACTAACCATTTAATGTTGTAAGTGTGTTTGTTCAAGACTAATACAATAACGTCATCAGACAAAGGATGACAAATTTTACAAACATTTAAATAGCCTGCATATGAATCACATGACCTTCAACAAACAAACACATGACATTCAAAATAAATTCACGTACATGCCCCCCTCCCTCTCTGTTTATAATACAAGTAAAGGAAGTGAAAAAACATATATCTAAAACATAACAGATTTTTACACAATATCTTAGGTTAAAAGGCGTATTTAACACATATACTTACTGTATATAAATCCAATGCTAAAAAATCATCTGTTCAAACTTTTAAGTTTTAACAAGCATCAATCATTTGAGGTGGTCCAATTAATGGCATTTTTCTTAAAGTAAGAAGTAAACTGTTAAACCCTTCTCTTCCAATGTCCTTTGCTAACATATATTTATTTAGCGATCAACTGATACTCTGCATAAATCATACTTGTAAGGTGCTACAGGCAAAACCAGGCAGCCCGTGATACTCTTAGTCAGCTTTTTTGAACCAATAAACCTGACAAAATCTGCTGACTCATCACAGTCCCATCTCTCATCTCCCATACCTAATGCCCTTGCCCTTGGATGTTGGGATGTGCAGGACAGATCATTCAGGGGGATGGGCTTGATGGTTGTGGGACGAGTAGGTGTCCAAAAAGAATATGAACATTTTCTAAACACCATCTTACATACTCATCTCCATTATCCCTTTCTTCCTTCATGGACTTCTACTCCCCTCTTTCACCTGTCCTGAATTGTTTGAATTTCATACCAAGTCAATTGTCTTAACTTGCTACAGTCAATGCAATTACACAGAATCTCATTAAATTATCAAGCTTCCTCAGAATGCTTACAAATTCATCATCACCATCATCTTCATCTCAGGCCTCTGCTTAAAACAGCATTGTTTATACACGACACCTTTTGTAACTACTTCTGAAAGTATATTTGTAAAACTGGGTAAGTGGACAAATGAATGTAGATCTTCCATCCGTAGCCTAGGCCCAATGGCAACAGTAAAGATAACATGCAGGGACAGAGCCGGATCATGGTCAATTGGGGCCCTAGGCGGGGTAATGGATCAAGGCCCCTCAGGCATCCCCACCCCTCAGCATCCTTACCACACAGCATCCCCGTCCAGCAGCCATGCTAATGTCCCATTACTTGCCTCGCCCCCTCCCCCAGTTACCATAACACACGGTTCAAATCTGTCAGTGTGCATATTATTTTCTTTTTTACTTCAGCTATGATTACAAATATTTGAATTTAATTTAAAACTTTTATTCCAAGTTTCATAGAACAGACACAGACACAGACAGACATTTGCTAAACAAGACAATACAGTCTCACAATAAAAACAGACTTAGTATGAGCATTAGTAAACTTCTCTGCCCTTGAGACTCACATTCATATAAAATACATCTGACCAGTGGCAAATTAAATGTACCTTTGGGCTGTTTTCAAATCATGGGCCCTCTGCATACATTTTTAGGTCCGTGCATAAATGCATGTGTTCTTAGATTTGTCTTCTTGATTATTTAATACACCACTTGTTAGAGTATGTTTTAAATTAGTAGTTTTGAACATTTTTCCTGTACTCAGTGAAACAACATATATATGAACCAATAATGACAAGTCTAGCTATTTCAGAACATTTCAACCATAAAAGACCACTTAAATTGCTGTCATTATAATTCGCCAATAATCAATATGCACAATTGCTGCAGAAATAAAAGTTATTTGAATAATTCCACATAAAAGAGATATGTCAACTAATATAGAGGTTGCTGCTGGCAAACAGCTTTGCATTTCAGTGCTTCATCTACAAAGTCAGTGTCTGCTGCCTTTGAAGAATAAATTGCTTATGTTACATGCAATAGGCAATGGCTAACAAACAGACAACAGGTTCATAGTTACTAGGCATCTCATCCAAAAGGGAGCACCCCTTCATACTACCCTATAGTGTCAGCAATCAGTCTACTGGATGTGAGAAGAAAACCCACAGCCTTTTAAACCAAATGCAAGTATGCTACTTGTTGCACTAAACAATGCAATGTTGAAACTTTATGAATGACATTGACAGACTGTAATTCTTAGGAATTAAAAAAACACAAAAGGAGACCTGACAGTTTGGGTGGAGGTTTAAGACATTTGCTTGCCAATAACAAAGGTTCAGCCCACCTAAATGGGGCATTCCATACACACACACACACACACACACACACACACACACACACACACACACACACACACACACACACACACACACACACACTGACAAATATACAAAATGTGTTTTCACTTCTCTGGGATTATTTTGCTCCTGTCTGCAGCTGCAGCTACTCTTTGGCTGCTACACTTCAGACATTACCTCACAACAACAGTATCTGTTCTTTCTTGTACGTGTTTACTAATGTGTATTTTTGTGCTGGCTGAGGCTGACTATTCCGGTTACTTTTTATAATTACATTCATTAGCAGTCAATCATGCAGTCAAAGTCAAAAAGAGAAGGAAAAGTAAACACAGTGCCACTTTCTGTCTTCAAATTAAACTGTTCTTAACATCTTTTGTGACTGTAAAGCAAAGTTATGCAAAATCTTACCATAACCATAGATGTATTTCTCTTCACTGCTGCAGTATTCTTCAATTGAGGGATATCACTGCCAGATGGTGTCCCGACGCCAGCCAATATACAAAAGACTTTCACCACTGTAGTGTATGTGGTACATCAGGCATATGCTGTAGTCGTACATAGGCCATAAAGCGGATGTACGCATGTACCATCCTCAGAACTGAATGCCCCAGGAGGAAAGGCTGTCTAAGGAAGAAGTGGTGAAAATATCCAGGAAAGACAAGGGGGAAGATGCGAGGGATAGAATACTGCAGCAGTAAAGAAAAGGACATCTATGGTTATGGTAAGATTTTACACAACATTCCTATGTCCTTCTATTCACTTGCTGCAGTATTCTTCACTTGAGGAAGAGTGCCAAATTTCAACAGGAAAGGGAGGGGGAAGAAAAGAAAACCTTGTACTTCTAGATAGTATAAGGGGGTGTAGTGCTAAAGTTTATTAGTGCTTACTGAGAAATTTGAGCAAGTGCTGGGCTGTAGAATGAAGGTTGAGTGCTTACTTTGAGAGTTAGGCTACTTTTAAGGGAAAAATTGAAGAGCAGACTTTGTGGAGCCAGGAATTGTTAAAAACTGCTTAAACTGCGCTATGCGACGTTGCGCTATGCACAAAATCACACATAACTGTGCTAAAGTGGGTTTTAAGACAGGGAGTTTGAAAGAGATAGGAAATGGCCCAAAACGGCCAATAAGCTACTAGTTACTGGGCTGAGACCACTCCTCCAGGGACAGATAAGCTGCACAGAGCTCCCGACTCTCACTGGTGAACAAAGAAGTTTCCTCCTATCCAAGTAAGGATATGGGCAATACAGGAACTATGACACAGCCTAGAATTCAGCAATACCTGAAAACCGGACTATTCTAGTTCAGAAAAGGTGGGAAACAAGGATTTTTTTTTTTCACTTATACAACAGAAACTAGGCACAGGAATACAGTAAATGCTTTAGATCGGCTAGCACAGTGTGAGTGTATAGCCTACAACAATTAAACAAGGCAAAAACAAATTTTAAAGTGCAAAACACAAAAAAATGCAGGCAAATGCAGAAAAACAAACTTTGCAGAACTCAGACAGTTAGAAAACTTGCTTTTCAGTGAGACTAAATAGTCGCTGGTAGGAAAGCATAAAAAAATACTTAGAATCTGTTAAAGTCTCTCTTTTGCTCACTGCTGCTTGTAGAACTCTGCAGGATACCATGAGGAGCTGTGCTGAGTTGAGAGAGAGAGAGAGATGTAACCACTTTTGGCATAAACGATGGGTCGCTCCTCAGAGACACCCAGTCCTTATGGAAGACTAGAAAGGGAGGAAAAGCCATAAGGGTCTGGAGTTCTAACACCACCAGCAAGACTGTTTGCCAGGTGCAATGCTTGAGGGAATCAGACACTGCTGGTTCAAAGGGGGCAGTGTCAATTTTTCAGTACAAAGTTGAGGTCCCAGGAAGGAGGGGCAGTTTCCTGGGGGGGGGTCTAATATGGAGGACACTTTTAAGGAACTGCTTCACATTAAACCTCGAGGCTAGAGGAGGAGATAATAGCAGACATGCAGATATGGCTGATGTGGGCTTTGACTAAAGAATAAGCCAAGCCAGCATTGAAAAACTCACACAAATAGGATAAAACCTCTGGAATACCCACAATTAATGGATTGAGATCCTTAGATTGGCATCATAATGATAACCTTTTCCATTTGGAAACACATGATTTTCTAGTGTTGGGTTTTCTGGCCTCATGCAAAACCCTGAGCACATCTTCAGAGAAAAGGTGCCTGAAAGGAATTAGAACTCTATCATCCACAAAGTTATTTGAAGAATCAATAGGTGAGGGTGTACAAGGGATCCTTTTTTCTGTATGAGAAGGTCTACTCTGTGGGGTAACTTGTGGTGATGGCCCTAGGCTAATTGGTGAAGAAGGGGAAACCAGTGCTGTTTTGGCCAAAAGGAAGTCACCAGCAAGATGCTTGGCTGAGCCTGCCTGATTTTGAGCAGGACTTTTGGTATTAGAGGAAAGGGAGGAATGCGTAGGGAAACATCTCTTTCCATGAAAATGAGAGGGCATTCACTTTCCATGCCAGAGAATTTGAGACTCTGGCACAAAATACTGGAAGTTGTCTGTTCAGAGGGGAGGCAAATAAGTCTATTTTTGGAATACCCCATTGGTGGAGTATGTCCAGGAACACAACCATGTGACGCAGCCATTTGTGGGACTGAGCCCAGGATATGCTCAGTGTGTCTGCCACAGGGTTATTGTCGGACAGGATGTACACTGCCTGAATGGTCATGTTGTGCTTTTCTAGGATGTCCTATACTTGGAGGGCCAACCTGCAAAGGAGGTAAGATCTGGTTCCCCCATACTTGTTCACATACCAGAGCATTGTCATGTTGTTGGTGAACAACTGCAGTGGGCCAGGGCAAAGGAGAGTTCTGAATGTTTGAAGGGCTAGGAGCAATGCTCTCATTTCCCTTATGTTGATGTGTTCCCTTTTCTGAGAGAGAAACCACCATCCTTGAGCAGTGTATTTTCCAAAGCGGCACCCTGGCCCATGTCTAAAGCATCTGTATAAATTTCTTGGACTGGATTCAGAGGGTAGAGAGGAAGTCCTGGATTTAGGTTTACCTGTTGAGACCACCAAAGAATTTCCTTTTTCAAGCAAGGGAGCAGGGAAATAGGGAATTCTAGAGGATGTGAGTGTTGTGTCAAGACTGATCTGTGAAACCATTGCAGCTTCCTCATTTGTAGTCTTGCCAGAGGTACCATGGGAATGGTAGAAGCCAAGAACACTAGTACCCTGAGAAATTCCCTGGCTGTGATGTGGTGTAAAGGCAGAAGAGACAGGAAGTAAGAGTGAAGGTACTCTGCTTTTTGTGCTGGTAGAGATACTCTTAGTATGTCTGTCTGAATTCTGCACCCAAGGAAAATGTGGTCCTGGGTTGGAGAGAGGGTAGCTATTTTTGTAGTTTATAGGGAACCCCAGATTTCCCAGTAGGGAAATGGTGGTTTGGATATTGTATTGCAGGATCTGTGGGTTCGGGGCCTGTAAGAGTATGTCATCCAGGTATGGGAATATCTGGATTTCTAGTAGCCTGCAATGGGCAATGACTGGAGCCAAGCATTTGGTGAAAACTCTCTGAGCTGTAGAGAGACCAAAGGGCAAGGCAGAAAACTGAAAATTCCAGGAACCCACTGAAAAATGTAGATAGTTCCTGTAATATGGGTAAATAGGGATGTGTTGGTAAGCATCTTTTATTTCCAGAGATGTCAAGAGACCCTGAGAAAGGAGCAGAGGGAAAAGGGTCTGGACAGTAAGCATTCTGAAGGAAGGGACATTTAAGAATGTGTTGAGATGTGACAATTCCAGAATTGGCCTCCAGGGCCATCCTTTCTGGGAATCAGAAACAACATGGAATAGAATCCTTTCCCCGTAGGATTGGCAGGGACTTTTTAATAGAGCCTTGTAAGAACAGGTCTGAAAGAAGGTCTGGGAAGAGATGGAGTTAATCTTGTGGGGAGGGTGTGGGACACCCCGAAAGGTAAGGGTGGAGTGCCAGATCATGAAATATTCATTTTGATGATGGAAAGGACCAGTTAACTTTTGAGAGGTGGAGGGATAAGGGAGTGGTAACAGAGGCAGGGTGGTCACAGACTCCCTGCTCTGTCTGGAAAGGGCTGCTTTTGAGGAGGGTTCTGAGAGGCCCTGGTCCTCTGAGGTGTCTTTCTTCCTCTTGAAGATTTACTGGCCTGGTGCTGGGAGTGACTATAGGCAAAAACAAGTTTAGAAGGAAAGTTTCTATGGAATCTTGGCACAGGTGAAACTATGAGATGTTTTAACTCCTTGAGTTCCTTGGATTTTTCTTGTACGTCCTTGAAAAGTGAGGCAGCAGCAGGGTCAAACAAAGAAGAGGTCTCTAGAGGGGCATCCATGAGTTTGGCTTTGGAATCATCCTGAAGTAGTTGAAGTCTGAGCCAGAAAAATTTTCTGAGCACAGACCCTCTTGCAGCTGCCCTAGCACAGGCCTCATCAGCATCATAGCTATATTTTATGAAACGTATAGTCACTTAGGAAGTGAATCCCAACCAAGACAGGGCTAGTGTTTTTCCCTCCAACTCTGGAAAGTCTGAGAGGGCTGCAGTAGCCTTAGCCAAAAATTCTAGCGAATATTTAGTCATGTGTGTTTTGTAGTTTATTGGCCTGAAAGCTAGGGTAGCTGAGATGTAAGTCTTTTTACCTGGTCTTTCCAAGGTTCAACTTCTTTTGTCAGAAGGTAACAGGGAGCATCCTGGATGGCTTTTCAGTAGCAACTGATATGACTGCTGGGTCTGCCACAGGGTTTCTGAAAAGGAAATTCTGGTCCTCTGGGACTTCATAAAAACAGTCAGGCTTCTTAGGAGCTGGGACCTCAGAGTCTGGATTCTGAGAAGTATCGTGGAATGCATCCAAAAAAGCTGAATGGACTGAAAGAACTGAAGAAGAACTGGATGAATCCATTTGTAGTAATTGGTAGTACCTTTTTTGTACATCTGACATTTGAGTAGTATCCTACTTAAAGTACTCCTCCATTTTCAAGATGATTTCCCTAAAGGAAATTTCTTCCATGGGAGATTCAGCCCCTGCAGACTCCTCTTCAGGAGATACATATTAAGAAGGGGGGGGGGGGTATCTGGGTGGAGTAGTCCAAGGATTTGTCTTCATTAGAAGAGGTATCACTGATAATTCAATCTCCTTAACCCTTTTCTGTGAGGATTGAAAGCCTGGGGAAAGGGGATACTGTCAAACTCTGTTAAGGGTCATGAAGGCCTGGAAAAGACTTTGAGAGAAGGCCTGCCATTCAGAAGTGGTATCCGGAATAGTGGATAAATGTTTTGTCTTCTGCTTTTTCTTAGATAGAGACCCTATTTTATGAAGGGTTGAAGGGCCGATCCTTGGCCTAGTATTGGATGACTCAGACTCCGGGACTTTGGGTGCAGAGGTGGAAGTTAATGCCTTAGAATCCTCCACATATTCAAGCCTTGATTCCTCCTGAATGTCCAAACTGGATGCATGTTCAACCTCTAGCAACATGCTCGTGGCTGAAGATAAGGCAACTTCAGAAATGGGTTTGGCCTGTGACTCCAAGCCAGAGATTCTGCATGCCTCTGGGTTGATGAGGTAAGTCTGAAGGCACAGATGCAGCTGAAGACATAGGCCTAGCTTTTTTGGCCTTATGCTTCAGAAGCTCAGTATTGAATCCCAGGGCAACCTCCATACTAAATGTTAATAACTTAACCAGATACACTTGTAATAGGTGACTCCATAGTCAGACACACTGACGTCCCGCTCACCAGACTGAACAAGGAAAAGGTTACAGTAAGCTGCCTGTCAGGCGCTAGAATCCGCCACATAACACAAGCACTCAGGTCACTCCAAAGCAAGTACAAATATGACTCAGTCATTGTCCATGCTGGTGTGAATGACCTGAGACGTACCTCCCTGGACTACATGAAAAGAGACATAGAGGAGCTCTCTGATTTTGTAGCCCAGGCCAGTATGACCCTGACCCTGAGCAGCATCTTACCCAAACCAAGAATGATGCCACAGTACAGAGACAAAATGATCAGCTTTAACAATTGGCTTAATTACTGGTGTCATTCTAAGGGGATCCAACATCTGTCCGCTTGGGATGACATGCTTGACAAGCCACGCTGCTTTGCAAGGGACGGCTTGCACCTGTCACCCCTGGGCTTCCGTATATTGGCCAAGGCTCTTGCCACCCCCATAGTGCCTTTTTTAGGCAAGGCTCAAAAGACAAACCCACCTCCCTAGAAAACACAAGTGAAAAAAAACTAAGGGTAATGCTGCTCAATGCCAGAAGTCTAAACCTCAAGATGCACACTCTCGAAGCCCTCCTCAGTATGGAGAACATCGATGTCTGTGCAGTGACTGAAACCTGGTTCAAGGCTCCTGAGAGCACCCCAGCACTACCAGGTTATACCTCATGTCATGCTGTCCGGCCTCAAAACTTGGACCAAAGCACAAAAGGAGGTGGAGTATCCATATTCATCAAAGATACCCACACCTCCAGGTTAGTGGCAACGCACAAAGCATCGGAGACCATCCAGGTGCAACTAACCATAGGCAAAACTGCCCCACAGTTTGTAGCATGCTACAGATCACCCTCTCAAACTCAAGAACCCCACTCAGCCTTCCTGAAGACACTGGAGAGTATGAATGTCTCTCCAAATACCATCATATTGGGAGACTTCAACTACCCAAACATAGACTGGGAACATTACTCAAGCCCCAACACCCTAACCCAAAGGTTCCTAGAATTCATAAACTCAAATGCGATGGAACAACTAGTCACCACTACCACAAGAGGAGATAATATACTAGACCTGATCATCACAAACATGGGGACAAAATGCTCCACACTGTCAGTATACCCCTCATTGGTGAGATCAGACCATAAATTAATCTCACTGGAAATTCACATCCCACCCCCACCCCCTGCACAGAAGACCACAGTGAAGAATTTCTCAAAAGTCGACTTTACACTTCTTAAGACTGAAGTGGTATCTTTCAAGGCCCCTGGGCCAGTGGAAACCACAACCCACACTGCTGAATCTTTTATAAATGCCTTCTACGGACACCTTCAAGAATGCATGGATCATGCAATCCCTAATAAAACCAAGACCCATTCCCACAAAGGCAGGCGTCCTGTCTGGTGGACCCCAGCCATTAACAAACTTTACAACAGGAGGAGGAAGCTACTACATGACAGAGCAAAATACCCAAAAGGGAAGGCATCTCTGATCAGTACTAGCAAAAAACTTCGATCACTCATAAAATCATCCAAGGCCAACTTTGAGAGAAAAATCGCAAAAGACACAAAAGACAATTACAAGGCCTTTTTTAGCTATGTTAGAAACCTGGGTGGAAACTCCCAGATATGCTCAGAGGTAGTCCAAAATGACACAAAATACACTGAACCCACAGATATTGCCAACATTCTGGCAGACAGGTTCAGTGCAAATTTCTCCGCCCCCTCCCCCCAAAAAGGAGAAATATCTATCCCAGCAGAGTGTAGCCTCCCTAACATCTCAGATGCCCAGGTGAGAGCTGCCGTCTCCAAAGCTAAAAACACAGCATCAATGGGACCGGACGGTGTCCCGGGCTGCGTGCTACATGAACTCCAAGAGGAACTAAACCCGCACATAAGGCTGCTGTTTAATCTTAGCCTTACTACAGGATACGTACCCAAAGAGTGGTGTACAGCAACAGTAATCCCACTCCACAAAGGAGGTGCTTCTATGGACCCTGGAAATTACTGCCCCATAAGCTTGATGAGCCTGGTCTGCAAAGCTATGGAAAGGATTATTATGGAACTCATAAACAAAGACATTGGGGACCTACAGACATTGCATCCTACCCAAGTCGGCTTTGCCAAAAGCAGATCCTGCCTTTTGAACCTAGTCGACTTTTTTGAAACAGTCACTAAGGCCATTGATGAGGGTAAGGCAGTTCACACAGCCTACCTTGACCTTGCAAAAGCCTTCGACACAATACCCCACTCGGGCATCATTGACAAACTCACCAGCTTAAATGTAAACCCATATGTCACAAGATGGGTTGCAAACTGGCTCAAGGACAGAACCCACAAGGTCAGAATTGCTGGAGCCATGTCAGACTCTAAGCCAGTCACAAGTGGTGTCCCACAGGGCTCAGTCGTGGGACCCCTCTTGTTCAGCATTTATTTTTCCGAGGTGCAAGCAAACATAAGAGGATTGTGGCTGACAAAGTTCGCAGATGACTGCAAACTGGGCGCCATAATTGATACTCCAGCGGACACAAGCATCCTTCAGAAAGGCCTCATAGAAATGGATAATTGGTGCCAGAGCCATGGCCTTAAACTGAATGCCAAAAAATGTATAGTCATACCCTTTGGGAAAAACAAGGTACCCACAAATTACCACATAGGTGGTAATCCATTAAGTACGGAAGAGGTAATCAGGGACCTAGGGACCCAAGTCGACAGTAACCTCTCATTTGACACTCACATTGCCAAGGAGGTTAGGAAGACCTTCTATATTGCCCACCTTATCATGAAGGGATTCACATCTAGATCAAGAGAGGTCATAGTGCCCCTGTACTCTTCTCTTATCAGGCCCATGATTGAGTACAATGCCCCATTTGGGATGTATCTTACCCGACACCTGCAGCAGTTAGAAAGACCCCAAAAGTTCTTCACCAAGAGGATAAAGGGTCTCAAACATATGTCATATGCTGCCCGGCTGAAGAAACTCAAGCTCTATTCAGTCGCATACCGCCTACTCAGAGGTGATCTATGCCTGACGTACAAGGCCATGTCCAATCCGGAATTAATGGACATGCTCCACCTCAGAAAATCCAAATCCATCAGAGCCACGAGAGCAAGAGATTTGAACCTCAACACAGAAATAAATAGGACATGCTGGAGGGACTGATTCATAACCCAGAGGCTCCCTACACTCTGGAACAGAATCCCAGTCCATGTTAGGCAGAGCCCCTCACTAACTCTTTTCAAGAGAAATCTTGACGAGTGGATCGGAGATCGTAGGTTTACCCCGGGGGTCATCTCTGTGTCACTACTAGACAGAGGCACAGTAAACTAAACCCCAAATGGGTGTAGTATTCTCATCCCAAGGGGTGGTGAAAGCCACACACACTCTGGCTAGGCTTATAAATGCCCTAGGGCAGATAGCCTAGTATGAACCTATGAACCTATGAACTTTAAACATAATTTTTCCACATACAAAGCTAAGTAATTAGCCTGTTTCTAAGGGTCTTATGAAAAAAGGATTGGCAAATACTACACAACCTATGGTCATGAATGGGACCTAGGCAGAAGAGACACTGGGTATAACTGTTTTTATGTGGAATTTGTCTTCACACTGACACTTGCCCTTCCTGGATGACATAATAAAAAAGGAACAAGAAAAAGTTCCTCAATGGGGCACTTATATGAGAAAATGACAATAAAAAACACCGGAAACTGCAAGACCAACATTCAGTAGCTGGCTTTCTGACTGGTGGCAGAAAAGTTCTGGGGATGGTATGTGAGTATGCCCATTTTATAGCCTACATATGACTGCAGCCTATGCCTGACCTGTGCCACGTACCCTACAGTGGTGAAAGTCTTTTGTATAATGGCTGACATCGGGGCACCATCTGGAGGGGATTTCCCCTCAAATGAATAATGCTGCAGCAACTGAATAGAAAGACATCTAGAGTGATACACAAAACCAGATGGTAAATCTAACCTGTTGAGCAGTCATTAGCTGAAGCCGACAGCAGTGGCAGCATGAGTGGCTAATATGTTCAGTCGTACTATAAAAGTGCATGAAACTGCAGTATTAATAATACTAGACTAGCCACCAGTAATGTGTTACATAAAATATAGTTCACAGCTCTAACAAGACTCATAGCTACTGCAGAAGACTGCAAGTAAGAAAATGTCTTTCATTTTGCTATAGTGTCTCTCAGAGAAGTTTAGTGGGCTGCAAATGGAATAATGACTTTGTAATAGCCTAGATCAGGGCTGTTTTGGGGTAATATGGTTTGTAATAGGCTAGCTCCACTTTTGAGCCATTTTAAGCCTAGCTAATTTCCCCTAGTGAGAATCAAACCAAGTATCTCTTGTCAGTGAGGTAAACACCTTGACTATTATGACAAAAATCAGTACACAAATTATGACAACCTTCAATGCAAAAATTGTCTCCAGACATCCGTCAATACACAAATTGTCTCTAGACTGAATATTAAAGGAAGCAACACACACACATACACACACACACACACACACACACACACACACACACACACACACACACACACACACACACACACACACACACACACACACACTGCTATGAGATTAGAACCCCTACCAATCTAATTACAGAAGCTAGAGAACACAGTACTTAATGCTTCCACCACCACAGAAATCTAAAATTATTAAATTATTCTACTACATTACAACACTCAGGTTAGTACTAAGCTAGCTGCCCTTGAAGACCATTTAAATCTAGCCAATTTTCTTTAGTGAGAATCATACCCTCTATGTCTTAACTGTGAGGTAAATACTTTGTTATGCTAATTTGCAACCCATATAGGTTCACTTAACTTATGACTAGCCCTGCATATATACTTGCATTCATAAGAATATTTTTTATAGTATTATGGATGTAACAATAAAATAGGATGCCAAGTTTCATGCATTTGCATCCATTTTAGTCTTTGAAAATAAAGAAGATGTATGTGTATCGATAACATATAATGTGATGTTAATATGGATAGTAGTCTGGTGATTTTCTTCCAGAGTGCTGTTACTAAATGAGAACATGCAAATGATATTTGCGATTACAGAAAGTTTTGGACACAGTTTACAGTATCTGCATAAAGATATCAGTTTTTAACATTTTTTTTACAGATGTGGAATGATGTGATTAAGAATTTGATAACTAAGACCTAGTAAGCATCTCAGAGAAGAGATATTTGAATTAGGAAAATGTATATAAAATGTAGGAGATGAAAAGAACAGGGAATTGAGGTTAATATGTGAATAAGACAGAATATTAGGCACTTGCTATGGAAAGAAGTTGAGAATATATAGTGCTAGATTCCAAAAGACTTGCTCTCAGTGTAAGTGACTTACTCCGGTGTACTCACTTACACTAAGAACAAGCTTTTTGTAATATGCACTTGAGTGTTATCTTGCTTTATAAATAAGCATGAAACCAAAGTAATTCACAATGAGAGCAAGTTGTCTGGAATCAGAACATGCTTAACACTGGAGTAAATCACTTAAAATGAGAACATTTTTTTTTAATCTGGCTCCTAGTGGTCCAAAGATAGATTTACTAGTAGTGATTAATCAGTGGCAGAGTTAGGCCTGGCCGCATGGGCTTCTTGCCCCAAACATTCTGTTCTTTTGTTGAAATTGGAAAATATACAGCCAAAAGAGTACATTTTTCCATTTCAACCAGTGATGGATTTACTGGTGATGCTAAAGCTCTCTATTATGATACTTCAAAATTGTACCGCTTTTGGAGGTACATTCTGCTTTTCAGCCTTGCCATTTGCTATTTTATATTTTTGTGCATACCTTGCAAGTGTGTGTTCCTGAAATATGATTGAACTGTGAGGATTAGTTTCATATCAGCTCTTTCTCACAGTCCAATCATGTTGCAAAAGCCAGAATAATCCTGTTAAGAAGTTATGGCAATGATAGCTGTGCTGTGACATTCCTCAAGCTAATTATTTTGGCATGTGGGAGTTTTGCGGTCACATGTTACTACTAAACAGCTTGATACAGTTTAATGGGAGATGATTTTTTTTCATCAAGTTTAGATTCTTCTGAATGATACCTTGGTTTATTTTGCAGCCAGATTATTATTTTACAGTCAGTTGCCAAAAAAAGACGACAACTGCAGAAACATGTTGTTCTCAGTAGATGCTAGGTGCACCTAGTATGATAATTGTGAATGCACTGCAGTACCAGTATACAGACATTTTGCAGATTTTTTTTTATTTTGGTTAGTTGAGCATGAAGGGGAGGTGGTAGTTTCCCGTTAAATCTGAAGCGGGGGTGGGGGGGGGCTTGGTAGTGCAGTACCTGCACATCTCTCTCTTTGGTCGAGTACTTTTTAAACTTTGGCTTTTGATTAGAGTTCACTCTTACTTTTTTGTTAATAACCAGTTTAATTAAAGAGGCACAAGAACTACTGGTAACAATTTCAGCACCTTGAACAGATGCCGTTAACAGCAGATCTAACCAGCTCTAGCTCCTCACTTTCAACAGTTATAAATTTAAACAGCACTTGAGACCAAGCGCTTCACAATTGTCTCCCCTGTTTTGAAGAACTTTTTGTACCCCTTTTTCCCATAAATTTTGAATGCTCAAACTGAAAGTACTGTTGGTGAAAATGTTCTGGTTTTGGAATGCAGGTTGCAACACTAGACTTAGAACGTTGTCTTTAATTTTAAAACAGAATGAAAGCCTTTCAGATGTCATCATGTAGTTGCATTAGCATTTAATGTAAGAGAAAAGAACATTTGGTAGTTAAATGTTTTACATTAGTGTTTGGATTTATTTTTATCAGCAGTTTCATTCTGATAGTGGAAGCTTCCATTTTGTGACAAAGGGAAGTTGTAGAAAAGTCTGAGTGTGAAGGTGGCAGATGGGGCCCCATTCATGCTGAACATTGCCATTTTGCTTATTTTAATGCTCTTTTGGTAATTGGGACAGGAGAGAATGCCCTACTAAGAAAAACACAGTGACGTTTAATTTCTCTGTAGTGGTAAATAAGTTCTTTTTTTAATGAGATTGTGATAGTTTTGGTTGTAGCAGTTGATGCTTTTATACTACACAAACCAAGCAAGTTAAGAATTTTAGTAGTGATTTGTGTAGTGTTTAATAGGAGTAGTAACTAATATACATTTTATGCATAATTCACAATCTTTCATTTATTTTTCCAATCCATGAGTGTTGATAGCAAGTACTGTTTACAGTTTACAGTGAAATATTTTTTACAGAAATTATGAGTAGATTTCTAGACTTGTTACAGCTCAGATTAAATAACACACTATCTGCAATGTTAGGCTCTACATTTACCATCCAATCCCATCATGCCTCAGCTTCTTGGGGCATTTCAAAAGATAATAAATTTACATCAGTCCCCAGGTTACAGACATCTGACTTGCGGATAACCCATAGATAAGAATGGGCTGCCGCAATGTCAGAAATAACATAAAAATAAATAAAAATCTTTAAAGTTGCCCAAATCTTACCTTGAAATGAAGAAGTCTGCTGTACTTTCCTTTCCCCATTTTCCCTGTTCATGGAGCTGCTCACACATCTTGTTAGAGCAGTTACTTCCACCTTCACGAAGAACAAGAGATCCGATTTGTTAAGTGATGGCTGTGTTGTCAATCTGATTGGTCAAGACTGCTGGCTTGTACAGTACACAGTACTGAAGCAGTTACTGTATTGTACAGTAGAATGGGCAGATGACACTGTGGCTCACTAGGGTCTAGGCGACAGTAGGAGGTATGGCAGAGGTCTGAAAGTTCAGGAAAGAATGGAAAACATTTATGGGTGATGCCTGATGTACAGAAATGTGAAGTGAAGCTTAAAAAGAGGTAAGTTTAACACACACACACATATATATATATATATATATATATATATATATATTTTTTTTTGTATGGAATGTTCTACTGGACTGGACTGGACTGTATTGTAGTGCAGTACAGTCGAACGTTCCATGTGCATGTTTCGATTTGCATACACATTTGACTTAAGGACAGACTAAAAATGGATCTCATCCTTAACCTGGGGATTGCCTGTACAACATAATGAAGTGCCCTTTAGTGAAGATCCTCAATGTACTGCAACTGATTTTATATGTTGTTGTTGTTATTTTTGTAAAGTATTACGTTTTGCATGTTAAGCATTTTTCATTTCATTTAAGAGACTGGAATGTCTGGTGAATAGTTTCTGCCAATTGTTTCAATTGTAGCTTTAATTCTTTTCATTTTGGTGTAGGAATTAGATGTAAATAAGTTAAGTAATAATTTAAAACTATAAAAAAAAAAATAATGAACTAGAAAACTTGTATACAGCAGTTAGAACCTGCTGTTGGTTTGACATATATTCCTTTTTACAAAATTACCAGCTTACCATTTTTTTTGTAACATAAGAAATTTATTCTTTAAGGGCAGCAGGCACTGAATTTATAGATAAACATTGAAATATATTTTTTTTTGCTAGAAGCAACCTTTTCATTAGTTATAGATATCTTTAATGTGGAATTATTCAGATGACCTTTACCTCTTCAGAGATTGTGCACATTGATTGATATTGGTGGATTGTAATAATAGAAGTTTGAGTGGCCTTTTATGGCTAAAATGTTCTGAAATGGGCAGATTTGTCATCATTGAGTCATACATTTTGTTTCATTGCTTACTGGAAAATGTTCAGAACTACAAATTTAAAACACACTCTAACGAGTGGTGCTGTATTATACAAGGAATATAATTTAAATACAATCAGTCTTCTTCTTTCGGCTGCTCCTGTCGCCACAGCAGATCAACTGTTTCCATTTCTTCCTGTCCTCTGCTGTCACACCAACCACTTGCATGTCCTCTCTCACCACATCCATAAACCTTATCTTAGGCCTTCCTCTTTTCCTGTTACCTGGCAGCTTCATCCTTAGCATATTTTTCCTAATATACTCTGCACCCCTCTTCAGCACATGTCCAAACCAACGTAATCTTGCCTCTCTGGCTTTGTCTCCAAACTTTCCAACCTGGGCTGACCCTCTAATATACTTATTCCTAATCCTGTCCATCCTCGTCACACCCAGTGTAAATCTTAACATCTTCATCTCTGCCATGTCCAGCTCTGACTCCTGCCTTTTTATCAATGCTGCTGTCTCCAACCCATATAACATAGCTGGAGTCACTAAGCTCTTGTAGACCTTCCCTTTCACTCTTACTGGTACTCGTCTGTCACAAATCCCTCCTGACATTCTTCTCCACCGACTCCATCCTGCCTGTAATCTTTTCTTCACCTCTCTTCCACACTCACCATTACTCCGAACTGTTGATCCCAAGTATTTAAACTCATCTACCTTTGCCACCTCTACTCACTGCATACTCACCATTCCTCTATCCTCCCTCTCATTCACACACATATATTCTGTCTTAGTCCTGCTGACCTTCATTCCTCTTCTCTCTAGAGCATATCTCCACCTCTCCAGGGTCTCCTTCACCTGTTTCCTACTCTCACTACAGATCACAATGTCATCTGCAAACATCATAGTGCACGGGGACTCCTGTCTGATCTCATCTGTCAACCTGTCTATATCCATTGCAAATAAGAAAGGGCTCAGAGCTGATCCTTGATGTAATCCCACCTCCACCTTAAAAGCATCCATCACACCCACCGCAGACCTCACCGCTGTCACACTACCCTCATACCTATCCTGTACCACTCTTACATACTTCTCTGACAATCCTGACTTCCTCATACAATACCACAACTCCTCTCTAGGCACCCTGTCATATGCTTTCTCTAAATCCACAAAGACACAATGCAACTCCTTCGGACCTTCTCTGTACTTCTCCAGCAACACTCTCAAAACAAACATCACATCCGTAGTGCTCTTTCCTGGCATGAAACCATACTGCTGATCACTAATCATCACCTCCCTTCTTAACCTAGCTTCCACTACTCTTTCCCATAACTTCATGCTGTGACTGATTAATTTAATCCCTCTGTAGTTACTACAGCTCTGCACATCACCCTTATTCTTAAAAATTGGTACCACAACACTTCTTCTACATTCCTCAGGCATCCTCTCACTTTCCAAGATTTCATTAAACAATCTAGTTAAAAACTCCACTGCCATTTCACCTAAACACCTCCATGCTTCCACAGGTATGTCATCTGGACCAACAGCCTTTCCGTTCTTCATTCTCTTCATAGCTATCCTTACTTCCTCCTTGCTAATCCACTGTACTTCATGATTCACTATCTGCACATCATCCAACCTTCTCTCCCTCTCATTCTCTTCATTCATCAGCCCCCTCAAAGTCCTCTGTCCATCTGCTCAACACACACTCCTCGCTTGTGAGTATGTTTCCCTCATTATCCTTTATCACCGTTACCTGCTGCACATCTTTACTAGCTCGGTCCCTCTGTCTAGCCAATTGGTACAGGTCCTTTTCTCCCTCCTTAGTGTCCAACCTTTTATGCATCTCTTCATATGGCTTATCCTTAGCCTTCACCACCTCTCTCTTTGCCATGGACCTCATCTCCTTATACTGTTGTCTACTTTCTTCATCTCTCTGACAAACCCACTTCTTCTTCTTCACCAACCTTTTTCTCTGTATACTCTCCTGTACTTCTTCATTTCACCACCAGGTCGCCTTGTCCTCTACTTCCTCTTTCCAGATGTCACACCAAGCACCTTTCTAGCCATCTCTCTTACTAGTTCTGCTGTAGTTACCCAGCTATTCGGTAACTCTTCACTGCCACCCAGTGCCTGTCTTAACTCTTCCCTGAACATCACCTCACAATTACCTTTTTTCAGTTTCCACCATTTGATCCTTGGTGCTGCCCTCACACTCATCCTCCTCTTCTTGATCATCAATGTCATCCTACAAACCACCATCCTATGCTGCCTAACTACACCTTCCCCTGCCACCACTTCAGTCTCCAAACTCCTTCAGACTGGCCCTTCTACAATCCACCTGTGTGCATCTTCCTCCACTCTTATATGTCACCCTATGCTCCTCCCTCTTGTTAAAATATGTATTCATCACAATCAGTAAGGTGAGTCAAAGAACATACATGCATGCATGGTCCTAAAAATGTGTGCAAGGGACCTATGGTTTTATAATGCCCAAAGGTAAATTTTTTCCCCCCAGTGGCTAGATGTATTTTCCTTGAATATGGGTTTCAATGCTGTTTCAATTAATGTGAGTTTCAAGGCTAGAGAAGTTTACTGCTAATGTTAAGTTTGTTTTCACTGTGAGGCTGTATTATTTTGTTTAGCACGTCTTATCACGGTTTGTGGTATAAAATTTGAAGTTAAAGTTTTAAATTGAATTCAAATATTTGTAATAATTGTAGAAATGAAGAATAAAATAGTATGCATACTGACAGGTGTTTATGGTAACTGAGGAGAAATACACAAGTAATTGGACACTGGAATGGCTGTGGGGAATGCTGTGTTTGAGGGGACCCCAGCCATTACCTTGTCTTGGGCCCCATTTGACTATGATCTGGCTCTGGGTACCGGAGAAAATGTGAGTTGGTTTCCATAAATGTTATGAATATATGTCATCTTCTAATAAATATATTAATAACTTGTACCAGAAGGTGTTTATATGGCATTCTATGGTATGAAACAAAAGCATACACAGTGCTGGAAAATGCTGCACTGATAGTTGTTGTCTAACTATCTCTGTTTTTGCATTCATTTACATTTACATTTATTTGATCATTAAATATGCAGTATTGTAGCAATAAATAAGTATTTTGAGTAGCTTAGGCAGGATGTATGTGAAAGCAGTTGATCTCTTACACTGTGACACAGCATGTCTCATTTCCATTTCACAGCACTTGGTTCTCTGGTAAGGTTCTTCACTGTGACCTCTTATGTGTGGAGTCTGCATATTCACCCTGTCATTTTGCAGGTTTTAGCCAGGTGCTTTCAATTTCTACAACTCCCCAAAAACATGCCATGTAGGTGAGAGTGTGGCTTGTGTGTGTGTGTGTGTGTGTGTGTGTGTGTGTGTGTGTGTGTGTGTGTGTGTGTGTGTGTGTGTGTGTATGTGTATTTTTATCTGTCTTGAGATAGATGTGGCTTGCCAGGGACAGTGTTAGTATGCGTGTGAGTGTGCAGAATTGTACACTGTTTTATCTCTAGATGCACACACTTCTGGAAAGCAGCAGAAATGCAGTTAATACACAGCATCTAGACCATCAGAGGTTCTTTGGCCTGCAACTACCATCAGATGTAGAAGTGTTTTTCACACATACCTAGTAAGAAGTCTCCATCTTCAACGTCTTCATTGGCCTTTGTCTAGTCTAAAATCAACCCTTTTTAAAGGTGTTCACATTAAGTTGCTATAGCTTGTTTGAGAGCAGGTGTGAGTGTGGTCATTACTGCTTTAACTTTCCTCACAATTATGAATTAGAGATTTGTAAAAGTTTACTATTGCTGTCTAGTGGCTATATAGTATTCAGGAGAAAGAAACTGGAGTACACTTTTTCACATTTCTTACAGTTAAACATCAGACATATACAGGATGCTTGCTTTTGAGGGGAGACATGAGGAGGAATACTGTGTGTATATACAGCTGATCAAAATGAAATATGTTAGGTGAAGGAGGTCCTAGAATATTGGGTTGTTTATAAGCAAGCATCGTCCCTCAGGAGTCTATGTGAAACAAAGTATATGGGGAGGATACTTTACTACAGTTTAAGCATGTTTAAGTGTTTAGTGAGGTACATACTGAATCAGGCATTATATTCAGTGATTGCCCTAATAAGGGAGGGATAAAGTGGTGCTACAATATCATTACACCATGGTGGGATAATACAAAGGATTTGTTTTTTAAGGCTAAAGGATTTTCTTACCACCCCAGAGGCAAGGGGGCCAATGAAGAGATTGTTATCAATATAGGCAGCCAAGTCCCTGGTGACTGACCCAGATTTAAACAGATTGGTACATGTAGGTTTTTCCTTTGCCAACAGGGTCTGTAAAATATTTTATTTTAACAGTGCGTCTTGTGTATTTAAAGCATATGTAACTAAATATTTTTATTACTTGGGAAATTGCAATCGAAATACAACATGCTATTACTCAGGTAGTGGTAGGATTTATTGTTATTTGACTTGTAAACCTTAATACCCTGAAAAGATGAAAAGGAATGCACTGAAGGCTTTTGGGTTTAACACAGAGACAAATCCAAAACTAAAACAGCATTACTAATAAAAGCTCAGAAAGTATTTAGTCAGAAGATATTTATATGGAAATATCTTTTTTAGTAATATCATCTATAAGATTACTACAATCACTAAAATGAGTATTTGCTTTTTGGGATGTTTTAATAACATTTACTTTCTTAATTGCTGTGTTACTTTTACTTAACTGAACTTGACTGTTTCCACATGTATCATTATTTACTTAAAAAAAAAAATTATTATGATACTCGCTGTGGCTAATATCACCTTCAATGGGACTGCTTCATAGGCTATAATAATGCATATGCCAGCTATGCCATGGAAGGAGATAATGACCTAGCATGGGTAACCAATCTCTCTTTTAGGCATGCATTGAAAAAAACTTTTGCTATTTGTAAATGTGTTGTGTGCTGCACAGGAATTGCCTGTTTCTAATGCTACATCCACAGCAAAATCATGTGCAACTGAATGTATATTGCTCTCTTTTCACACATGATATCAGAACATCTCAAGGTGATCTTACCACATCCCCAAAACCCAGTATCCACTTTCCCACTCCCAGCTAGGTAGTTAATTAACCAGAAGATGCCCTCCACCCTTTTACAGATTCCAGAATCCGTCACTGTCAATCCTCATAGTTGGTGATTTATGTAGGCTACATTATATGCGGTATGACTTATATAACAGTGTTATTTATTGAAGCATTGACATTTTCCTTTGTTTTTTTAAACATTGACTTGAATTCTGTACAGACATTTAGGACTTTAGGGAAGTGGGTAGAGATTCCCAGAAAAGATAAATGTGAGTGTAACTTATTTTGAGGTTTATACAAAGCAGGCCATTAGTAGGGAGTGACCTCAGGTTGTAGGCTGGATTTATTCTGCCAAGGTACCCTGTTAAGAATGGAAAATATTCTAATTTTATGATTTTGAAGAGCAGACATCATAAAAAGGTCACTTCTTTCTTCTTCTTTGTTTCATGGGGAATCAGATTGCTTTAGGTACAGAACAGTGGTATTCCATACAAGCTACAGTATTGTAAAACCACAGATCCTGTTCACTGCCGTTTGTGAGGAAGAAATTTTTCTTTGATGCAGAGATGAATATGGATAAGTCATACACCAGTTGTGTAAATAAAATTCTCTTGCCTGTGTCTGGGCTCCTTACACTATAGCAACCAGTCTCTCAGTAGAGAAATGTTTAAACTGACTAGATAATTTGCTTTGTCAAGTTTCTATTTGTCTGCTCTGGGACTCCAAGCGTGACAGTTTAACATACATGGCTTCTATGTCATGTCTGAAAGGAGACAGTTGCATTTAGATTTAGCCAGTTAACAAGTAAGAAAAAAAAATGACCAGTGCAGAATTTTAAGGTTCTAAGCTTTTTCCTGGAGTCCTGAATTTGATTCTGTCAATATATTTTGCCTATGTTGTGTGATTCTGAACAAGTTACTCAACATATCAAGGTCCTGGACTACCTATTTAAAGAGACATTTGTAACTAGTGGACTTATTTGGTCAACAGATAAACTTTAGGATTCAGGCTAACAGAACTAATGTAGGCAACGTGGGACAGTTCTGGAATTTCTTAGTACATTCCATCCAGAATTATGTTAGAGTGAGCCTCCATTAAAATATGAGCTTGAGTCTCTCCATACAAAAAAACAGTACCCCCCCCCCTTCACCACTACCACATCCCACTGAAATAACTGAGAAACTCAACCTTCTAATTTTTATTTTACTGACTTACTAACAAATGTAAAGTCAATGACTGACATTGTTTTGCATTTAGGTTCATCCTAACATATGAGTACTATCCAAATGTCAACATTTTAAATGGTGTGGTGTTTTTCAAACTTGCAAGGACATCTTAAACGTGGGTTGAGGCTTCTTAATGAAGGCTGGCTTTACAGCTTTAAACCCCCCTGCCATAGTATTTTTCATGTTGTGACAAATTGAAAAAGGCACTGCAAATCTATGTGTGCCTTTAAATGTTTGTTCTGCGATCTTGATTTTTGGGCTGGGTACTCAATTTGTCAGAGTGAGATCCATAAAGGTTTTTAGCATGCATCCTCTTGTTTTGCAGCTTAAACAAGTCAGATACCACAACCCTGGAATGGCAACTGCAGACCTGGAAAAAAATGTTTCCCATCTCTCCAGCTATGAATAGCAAATATAAAAGACAGGGCATGTTAGGGTTTAAGGCCACAAACTTAACAAATTTATCTGCAGAAAATGGCTATGTAACTCTTGGTGTGCTAAAATGTCTCCTGAGTTCAGCTGCTTTACAGGCTTTAAATAGTTTTTTTAGTGATCACCTCTCTATTCTGGCCACCTGCAAAGTAAATATTCAGCTCAGATCCATCCAAGACAGTTTGCACTAGCATTTAATAGAATATCTCAAGCCATGTGGACACCTTTCTATATTAGATCCTTCAGATAATTTCATCTCACACTTTACAGATACAGATGACATGATCTCACATCTTTACTTCATAGGACATTATAGCCATCAGCTGCAAGCTTCTAGTTCCCTTCATTTGGAAAGCCTTTGTTAGGATCATTTATCATACAATGAAGCATCCAAAATTGCATACAGTGTGCTACACAGAAGTCATACTAGAGGTAATAGTATGAGGCAACCTGCCTTCCTCAAACTGCTAGAATTTCCCACCATCATATGCATTTAATAATCTGTTATTAATACTCTTGACATTTACTGCAATGCAGTGATTTTTATTTTGTGAACCTTGATTTAAGGAATAACAGTTATGTATTACCAGTAGGCTGGGGAGCAGCAACAGTGACGCAGGTCTGGGAAGGACAAGTGATTAAAGGAATGTAGTTCTAAAAACAATGTAGCAGTAGAATGGTGTATATCATGTACTTTTGTAACGAAAAGAATATGAAGCACTGGGAAGTTTGCTGTGTCTGTACAGAATGATATATCGTGTACGTTTGTAAAAAGACTTTTGGCTTTTCCTGGTTAGGGGTCGCCGCAGTGGAAGTCTGGTCCACTCATGATTGGCAGTGAATTTTTAAGATGCTGAGTTGCCAGCCCGATGCCCAACCTCCAAAGAAGGCATCCCCATTCACGCTTGCACCCACTTGCATGTCTTTAACATCACTCGACTGCGGGGATGACATGCAGACTCCACACAAAAGGCACTCCAGCCGAGAATCGAAAGGGAGAACCTCTTGTTGTGAGGCAACAATGCTAACCGCTGCACCACCACGGAAATATTGTGTAAGTTTGTAATAAACAGAATATGAAACACTGGGACACTTTTACTATGCCTACCTTTCCATTATACTGTTGGAGTTCTGTATTCATAAAATGTGTGGACATAGCAATGAACTTTTAAGGTGTCCCAGATCACACATCCATCAGCAGTGCTACATCACTAGGGATGGGCTATGTAGACAACTGTTACCCCAACATTGTCCCAATCTGGAGGTTGGAGATATCCATACCCATAGGCTGGAGTTTTTGCAGCTTTTAGAGGCAGACACAAGTAAAAAAAAAAAGTGATGAACCACTATTAGTACAAATTCCTCAGATAATCATTCCATGACTCTCCTGGATGATGCTGCAGTAAAAGCCCCAAAGAACTTACAACATTTGCAGACAGCATGACTGAATGGGAGTGACCTGGCTTGAGGAATGAGGAAGCCTTATAAACAACACAAGCTATGACATAACATCAGGAACTTGCAGACACAGTAGAAAGCAAAATAAATAGAAAATGTGGAAGCTAGAAAATGTTACAGTTATTTTTATAGAGCTCTTTCATAAACCAAAGTTATTGCTTGTCTTGCTTAATCAGAAGGATGATTAGATTTGCTTCTATTTTCAGTTGAGCATCTTGTTCTTCTGCAAAAAACACAAGTCTAACAACTACCTATACAGGCGAGTTAAGACACTGCAAGAGGATACAGAAACACAGAAAACATTAGAATGGGCTCATTTAAAGCACTGCTGCCGGCATTTTCTAGCTGGGTTATTTTACTTCTTTTGAATACTCCATCCATTGGAATGACTGCAAAAAAATGCCAGCTGTTCAAAAAGGATTTTCAAGGTTTGCCTTTGGCAGATGTTTCTATATGTCCTGACGAATTTGGAAAAAGAGACTTCATGGCAATTGCAATCTGCATACGCAGTAAGGACATTATCAGGGACATGAAGAATATTCCAGATGAGACAGATGCCATGTGTTTTTATTGGATTAATGGAATATTCAGGCCAGGTGCACTATCTCGTTTTTATAATCTAACTGCTGTATACATAGATAACAGTTTTCAGTTTATGACTGGTGCCTTTGAAGGTCTCAGGCATCTGAATCTTCTATGGATAGAAACTGACTATAAAGCATCTTTTAATATGTATGCATTAACTGGACTTTATTCTTTAAAGGAACTATATATAGTGGGTGTTCATTTCAGCCAAATCAACTGGACAATTCTGTTTACTCTAATCCACTTGGAAACTCTTAGTTTAAATTCTAATGAAATTACCAAGTTATCGGATGTTACAAGACATTTAAGCCCACTTTCAGCTTTGAGAAACCTGTCACTCTGTGACAACGAAATTAAAGTTATAAGCAAAGATGACTGTCTATCCCTTTCTATCAGAATGCACGCTTTATTTCTGCCACTAAATGTTTCATACCTTGACCTCAGTGGAAACAGATTAGAGAAAATTGAGGAACATGCCTTGTGTGATTTTCCATATTTATCTGTCCTGAAAGCTGGTATGTCATCCCTAAATGTAAAAGACCTCTTTAATGCTGGTATACAAAGGATTGACGTTCTTTCTTTGCAGCGTACAGGTCTTTATAAAGATTTTTCGGTATGCAGCATTGTGCAGCATTTTCAAGTCAAACAGTTGCTATTAAACCAAAATGAAATCTCTGAAATTAACATCACTGGAATCCAACTATTGACAGTGAAGAGACTGGATCTTAAAGAAAATAAATTAAGGGACCTCACATCAGATTTAATATATACATTTACAAATGTAAAGGAATTAATTGCTTCTGAAAATGTAATTTCATTTCTTGAACCCTGCACTCATGACACTAAGCAGGTCGAGCTCACATACTTGGATCTTACATTAAATAAGATTCAGCTGTTAAAAAATAGACAGTTTTTTTGCTTGACGAACCTCCAGACTTTGTTGCTGAATGACAACGAGATTAATCATCTTGAGGATTCTGCCTTCATTGGTATGGATAATCTGAAACTATTAAATCTGGAGGCAATGCCATTTCTCACATAGGCTCTGATACTTTTAATGGCTTGAACCAACTTAAAAAACTGAACTTGTATCAGAATAAATTAAAGGAAATTCACTTATGGGCATTTTCTGAAACAAACAAACTCCAAGAACTCAAGATAAGCTTTGCAGATGATGTGTATCACCTAGAGTGTTTTAGCGACTTCAAAGATCACCTATGTAACGTAGCTATCAAAACTTTTGGTGGTACAGTAGACCTCCAGGATGAGTTCAAATTTATGCATTCACTGGAAGTTTTAGAAGTTGACGCTTCGGTAGTGACACTTGCATGTGACATATTTCCATTTTCACAAATAGAGGAGCTGTATATTTGGAACAATAATCTGTTCATCTGTTTCACAGGGGTACCTGCACTGGAGTATTTTACTAACCTCAGACTTTTGCATTACAGTTCCAGTCAGAATGAAATACATGTAGAAAGTCAATTAAATTCTACAATTCCTTACTTACACAGTTTGGAAAATCTTTATTTGCAAGACATACACAGATATGTTCAAAGGTCTGTTATTAATGCAGAGGTCCTGTTCTATGGTTTGTACAAGCTGCAAACCCTACATCTGAAGAATTCTGGGATAACACATTTTACAGTCAACATGTTTAAGGACCTCAGATCCCTGCATGGTTTACTAGTGGAAAAACAGACCATTATAGTGTTGGAACATGGAATATTTAACAGTCTGGAAAAACTTGAGTACATTTATTTCTATGATGTTGATTTTAAATGCAACTGTGAGATGTTCTGGATAATTGAATGGCTAGCTACCAATATTCATGTACAAGTCTTTGACTTTAGTGTGCAGACTTGTTCAACTGAGGCAATCACATTTAACTTTCTTGATTATCTTGATACACAGTGTCCACCAGTGCTAGAATTTACATTGTTCATGTTAACCTTCTGTATCACACTGTCCTTTATTCTATTTGCATTGCTACATGAAAGCATCTGGTGGAACTTATTATATTTGTATTACTTAGTCAGAGAAAGGCTAAACAACAGGATTTCCAGAAGACATGGGGATAAGTATCAATATGATGCATTTGTATCCTACAGTAGCTATGATGAAGAATGGGTTGTAAACCAGCTTCTTCCAAACTTGGAACAAAGTGGTCCACCATTCATCACACTTTGCTTGCACAACAGGGACTTTGAACTGGGCAAGGATATTGTGGACAATATCATGGACAGCATTCAGAAAAGCCGTTGGACCATTTGTATAGTTACACGCAACTACTTGCGGAGCCAGTGGTGTTCCATGGAGATGAAGATGACCACTTACAGACTGATTGCTGAAAGCAGAGACTGTCTATTACTGATCCTTTTGGAGAAGATCTCCTTGGAGGAGATCTCTTACTATCACAGATTAGCTAGACTCATGAACAAAAAGACTTACCTGGACTGGCCATTAGAGAAAAAAGACCAGCAATTATTATGGGAAAAATTAAAGTATACTATCCTCACACCAACTGAAAATTACCTAAATGAATTTCTTTAACCCTTTTGTAGATGCTTCAAAATCTCTGTGCTGATCTACATTGCAATTTATCGGTATACATAGCATTTTTTTATTTCTTCACCAATGCTCTTGCTTCTTTCCCCTTAACATAAACAGCAACCATTCCTACTTTTTGGTCTGCATTATATTTTTTTACTTGACTTGTATTAATTGTGTTTAGCAAAGTCGGCCTTAAACATTTGTGTTCATGTTAATAGATAACTGCATTTATCTACAGCATTACGACAAAGAATGCTTACCTGGAGTGACCAGAAGAAAAACAGAATAATAAACAAAAGAAGCAGTAACCCACCTGAGTTTCTTTAAGATTATTATGGTGGTCATAAATCTCTATATCCCCTTGCATTCTAATTTGCTTTGATGCTAGTGAACTTTATAAATTTTAAGTGACATGCATGCATTTTTTCTTTGAAATTGGTAGACCACTTCTGGTTTTGAGCCTTCTTGTATTTTTTTTATTTGTTGTAATTTTTATTTATGTTATTTTTTTCTAGAGGCAGGATTTACCTACAGCCGATGGGGTTTGAACATGAAGACAAAGTTTAAATGGCTTGACATAGCTAACCATGTGTAAACCTGCCTTAACCCCATATGAACATGATGAAGGTCTAGGGATCTAAATTTCAACTGCGACTTAAACAGAACATGCTGGCAAGACTGCCCCTCCTATGGAAAAAGCTTCACATCCATGTAAAGCTGAGTATTTCTAAAAAAATGCCATTGTATTACATAACTTTTTTGTTTTATCTGTTTTTGTTAAGTATACATTCATACACCCACAAACATGATAACGATTGTACAGTGTATTGGTTTTAATGCAGTTTTGCTTCTCTGGGGCTCACAATGATTAAGCCATTTTTAAAGTGAACCATGGTCTGATAGCTCATGCCTAACATCTGGCTTTTATGCCAACATAATGGAGTAATAGTAACATACTTATTAATACTATTAGTAAACATTGGGTCATCTTGAAATTCTTCCAAACAAATGTTAGTTCACTTACAGAAGGAGTATAACATTTTTACAACATTTTGGAGCTTTTAAGCTATACTAACTAGAACAGTTCTGACTGGATGTTCACCTTGTGGTAACTGTTCCTGATGTTTTAATTATATCATAAAAATAAGAATTTTACTATGGCTAATACACTGAATATTTTTTATCTAAGATAGTTGATCATTTGTGTAAGTGAATGGGTTGCTTATGTGGCAATTTGCCGTTGGTCAGTATTCTTTGTAGGTAAAATTTCTAGAATGCTGAAAATACGAATCTCTGTACTTTTCGAGTGATATTAGATGCCACTGTGGAAATAATGCATTGCGTATATACACATTGAAACATACAGACGCTGGATTTATGTTTGTAGGTATTGAGAAGAAGTTGGTCTATGAGACACCAGATAAAATGGGCTGACAGGATATAGTCTTTGAAAGAGAAAAATGGATCATCATTCTGGGCCCATTCTTTTCTCCAGGACTAAATGAGTACAGTGTATTAATACTTTACTTACATCACTAGATGTCACTTTTGAGCTCTGCATGTATTAGGATTAATAGGTTTCTTGTGTATTAGAATGCATAGGCTGCTTATGAACCGATGTAGTACATCTTTTAAATATTAGCAAACTGTTTCATTATTGAGTTGATTCTCATACTGGGAATTAAGGTTTTTGTTACTATTTGAGCTTGTCCATTCCAATACTGTATTATGAGCTACTTATTGTGAATATCAATATCAATATTTATAGTGGTGAGATGGACAGAATGCTAGATAGTACTGATGAGAGTATAAAGTAACACTGAAACTAGTTTACTTTGTTTATTCTGTGTACATGACCTCAAGCTGTAGATGAATGGTGAATGATTAAATGTTATTGTTAAATGGAATCTGAATTATATATGTGTATGTGTATATATATATATATATATATATATATATATATATATATATGTGTGTGTGTGTGTGTGTGTGTGTGTGTGTGTGTGTGTGTGTATGTATACACATACACACACACACATATATATATATATATATATATATATAAATAAATAGATTTATATATATATATATATATATATATATATATATATATATATATATAAATAGATTTTTATATATATATATATATATATATATATATATATATATATATAAAGAGAGAGAGAGATAGTATATATAGATACATGTGTGTGTTTATTTGTCAGTATAGATTCAGGTTCCTGTGGAGGGTGTTCACAGAGCCACTGGTTTAGTGAGGAAATAGAAAGTTAAATAGGACTGGCTCCTTTATTGTTAAAAAAATGAGTAATAGATCAACTCAGAGCATGATAGATAATGAGAGAAGCACAGCAGAGCAAAAAAATGCATTACTACTGCTACTTTTCCAGCTTGGATGACTATAGGTTACAGAGCAGTGCTAAATGTTATTGTCCTGTGTGTTCTTATGGTCTGCTTCAAACGTGGCGTGTTTATGAATGCTGCCACATTGTTGTGCTGTGACATGACTGACCTAAACTGAACGTTGCTACAAGATTTGACTTCAAAAACAGCTGCACAGCAACTGGAAAGTAAATTTTATACTTTTACAATTTACTAGCGCTGATTTAAAAAGTGTTAATTTTGTATCTGAAACTGGTGTAACCTGTCCCCCCTGGCCTTATGAGAGAAGGTGCTACTATTGCTGTTTTTCTCTTGCTTGAGTTAGTGCTGGTTACAAAACACTGCAAACTTTATTTGCCCGTGTGCTATTGTAGACTACTCTACTTTGCAGATGCTGCAGCTCTGTTTTGCTCGGCTGCAACATAACCAAAATGTCTTAAACTAAGTCTGCTATTGAATTTGACTTGAAAAACAGTTCGACAACATCTGGGAAGTAATCTTTCTCTACTTATTTTTTAAATAAATTTTATTGAACATAGCCAAAAACAACATCACAAAACAACAATACACTCTGCATTTTTCTTTCTAAACTAGTTGCAAAACAATTATAAAATGATTTAGAACTTTCCACAAAATAAAGCCAGAATAACAGCTAATTGGTTATTTTGCTTTGCATGTGGTTAAAGAGAGGTGAATGTAACCCAAAAGACAAATGTTAATATTGGCAGCCCAAGATACATGTTGGCTTACAAAGTCAATTGAACATGTAGGAGAAACAGACAAATGCAGGTTTTGTAAAACAGAATTGCAAATGGTTGCACATCATGCTGCTGGTTGTGATGCACTAATGGAAGAAGGACTGTATACTGAAAGGCATAATAATATGGCAAGACTGTTCATTGGGGATTGTGCAAACACTATAATATTGAAGTAGCTAAAAAACACTGGAAACATGAGTCACAAAATATTATAGAAAATAATGAAGTTTATATCAGATGGGATCACCCTTTAAAAAATACATGCGAGAAAACCAGATATAGTAGTCCATGAAAAGTAAACAAAAGTAGCACTGATCATTGAAATTGCTACACCCAGTGGCTACAGTGTCTTCCGTACAGAGGGACACAAAGTCATAAAACATCAGGATTTGCAGGCAGAAACAAGGGCAATGTGAAAGAGGATACCCAGACAGTTCCAATAGTAGTGGGAGCAACTGAGCTTATTAAAAAAATAATTTATAATTATACTTTGATATGTTACCGATAAATGTAACTCCATATGAATTGCAGAAGGAATCATTACTGGCCACATTGCAGGTGCTGCAAAGAGCATTTCGGCCTAACATCAAAGACTGAAGCAATACTAATTTCATAACCTTGAATCAAACTTTGACTTAGGAATGTGGTCCATTCCAGTCATGGTATTAGAAACCCAAAAGACTTGGAGAAATTAAAAAAGAAAAAAAGCATATAACATTTGACAATGATAGGCTATCCATTCTATTAACTAACCAAAATGAAACTGACCTGTGGAGTTTTTTTCATATATTTTGCAGAATTATTAAAGTATTTTTCAGACAGTTTCTTACAAAAACTTGCATGATTTTGAGAGTTACCTCCCTTCCAAATATTGCAGCCATATTTACCATTTGGCATTGGACTGTATCCTTGCTCTGTCTTCCAGCTGACTACTCTGTAGTGTATACAAATTATTTCATATCTAATACTTCTGCTACTAGAGGAAGCAACCTTTTCGTACTCACTTTATAAATTAGAGTGATCTTGTGCTGGTTTAATTGTCTTATTTTGTGCCATGGTAGTTTTTCTTCTGAAACTGGTCTAGCTAGCTCTCCCCACTGGCAGAAAAGGCTATTACCGTTGTTGTTTTTTGCTTATATTACTATTGGTAGCATAGTACTGTTAACTTGTATTAGCTTTTGTGTTCGCATGGTTTACTTTAAAGTTTTTGTATGCAGACACTGCTGTTTTATTGTGCTTAGCTGCAACATCACCAGCCCACCTTAAACTATGCTATCAGAGTTGATATAAAAACAGTCCAACAGCATCTGGAATGTGCTGCACTTAGTGTAGCAGGTTTGCAGTGTATAAAACACAGTACCAGAGTACATATAGCATCAGCAAGTACCCATCTTGATGACTATCCTATTCCTCTCAACCCATATTCCCTGGACTAGTACACCCTACTGCTCAAATGTGCTTGGCTTAGCTGGTAGCATGTAGTCACAGTTTGTGGTAACCTCTGTTTACTAGAGACACTGTATTTAGCATTGCTAATTGCTGTTCCCTGCTGTGTTCTTCTCAATTGTGGTCAATTGGTTAATGTCCAGTTACACCGTATCATTGCTGTGGCTGAATATTTACTGCCGTGCCTTGTTGTAACCTTATTGTGACAGCATCACACACTTTTTGCCACATTATATTCATAACTGTGGAATCTGAGAACATTGTAGATAGTTAGAATATATTATGTCTAACAACCAAATAAGTAAACAAATTTATTTCTATACACGATTTTTGGATGACATATTTATTATAGTGAAGGGTGATGACAAAAAAGTCCTAGAACTGGTTGATTATTTTAATAATACTACTTCATTTTTGAAATTTACTTCTACTTTTGACAGGGACAATATTGCTTATTTAGATATTGCCCTAAAAAAGACTGGATTCGACAAAGGTTCACTGCTAAAATATTCAGGAAGGCAACATATTCAAATGCATTTTTACATTTCTCTAGTTGCCACTGTTAAACAATAACAATAGGAAACAAATTGTCCTAGTAGAGGAGAGGAGGGAAACACACAGACTGGAGCTTTTATAAATACACAGAACACAAGTAATTCCACTAACTTATTTATACTTAGTTGTGTTACATCTTATAGTCTAGATGCACATATAAATTGAGATTTACTGGTAATTGACACCTTATGTATGAATAAATTTACCAGTTACTCACCTATAATTTTTAAAAGGGACAATAATATCAAAATATTTCAGAGAGGAGCACCTTACATGTAATGAGATACCACTGCATGTACAAGTGTGGTATGTGTACGCAGTATACATTTATTGTAGAAGGATCATCATTCTACATAAGAAGCAGAAATTATCATATAGGGAAGAAACATAATTGTAATTCTAAGATGATAGTTTATTTAGCATAGTGCCAGCTATGTCCTGCTTATTACAATGAAAAGACTGAACGTAAATTAAGAGAAATGGTATATGAACATATTTACAGCATTAATAGAGGGAAATTAGAAAACACCTTGGCAAGACACATTTTAGAACACCCAAACCATAGTTTTAAGTTTAGAGTGATAGATCAGTTAACTATAGATAACTGAGACGATCCTCACACACTACTATTGGAATGACTTGAGCTGTTATGGCAACTATGTTTAGAATCCTGTCAACATCCAGGACTAAACGAAATTTGTTCAATTTTATGTGCACTTAAACTTATAATTCTCAGAAGATAGTGAACATTTGTACATTTTTTTACATGTTGTATGTCTTGTTAGTATTACTGACACTATTATTAGTCTTCATTTATTGTTTGCAATGAGATTTGGTGTTAAACAAGATAGTTAATGGGTTAATTAATACATTTTTAACCTAATTATTTTTAATGAGGAAAGAAAGGTGTCATTGGTTAACCTTATGTCATATGACAAGGGAAATGTGTATTTTAGTTGAGTCTGAAATGTTTGATTTTTATCTGAAGAAGTTTTGTCAATCAACAAGATGAAAAGCACTTTATAGTACAAATTAACAGTGGTGCACACTGTTTCCTCTGGTTGCTGTTTGTTCTACATGAGGATTTACCAGTTTAACATTGCAGATACCTTGAGTACTATGCTGTGGCTCTCATGCAATGCTGGATTATAACAGGGGTTTTACGGGTGGCTGCCTTGGGCCCACAGCCTCAGGGGGCCCATGGCTAGCTGTAAGAGAAAAAAAAATGATGCATCCTTTATTGCCTGTTTGACTCATTCAGAATGAGTTCATCTGCCCTTTGCCAACAATGCTGCATCTTCATACCAGTATAATATCCATGGTAATTATCTGTTGAAGCACATGCTTTTATGCAGAAACATTGTACAAAAATGAGTTAAACTAAGGTTCTGAGTTCTTCCAAAATTGTTCTTATCACTGCTGGGATGAGGGCAGTGATGTGATTGTGGAGGTGGAGCGGTTCAGCAAGAGCAGAGAAAAGCATGACAGTTGAGGGGCAAAATGAGGCTTTTAGCAGTTAAATGTATTTTAAATTACAGTATGTGCAGCTGTAAATATGCTTTTTTTCATGATTGGACAGGATGAAGATAATTTTCTGTTACTGATGATGTGCAACTGCTGTTATCAGCAAAAATGTACAAATATATTTTTGATTGTTTATTTGATATATGTATGTGTTTATTGGAAGGAGTCGGATCAAACTAAATAACTTTTAATTACCTAGGTCAAGCCTCATATCTCTCAGCTGTTCTTTATCTTTTAGGTCTGTTTCTCAAAAAATCTTTTTAGGCAGGTTGGCAGGCAATCGTATTTTTGCCTGGGTTAACTGTGCAGTGAATGAAAGCAACTTTCCTTCTTCATTTGCTCAGCTTATTCCCTGACATTAAGGACTAGTGTGCATTTATGTAAAATAAACATGAATAGTTAGCTTTTTATGCTACCAAACAATAAGAATTGGGAGGAGGGTGGGCCAGCTGTGTTGTTAATAAAAACAACTTTCCCTCTTTATTTGCTCTGATTAAAGTCTAGCATTAAGGGCTAGTATTCATTTCTGTGCAATAAATATGAATATTTACTGTCTCACCAATTCTTGTGTGAAACAAATTTGAAACTCTCTCTGGTTTCACAAAATATCCTTGTATTTGCTCAATATATTTGGTCTACAAATTGTTCTCTTGTTGTTTGCTGAGGTTGGAGTCTGGCTTTATAGGACCAGTGTACATTTGTATTAAATAACCTGGAATATATTTTCTTGGGGTGCTGTTTGTGTAAAACCAACTTGATACTCTTCCTGATTTTGCACAGTATCCCTGACTTTACCTTATAATTTTGATCTGTGCTTCATAAAAATTGTGTTTTCCTGTCAAATCATTGAGGATTATAGCCAATAAATAGGGGATTGGCATCCTGTAAATGAAAAAAAAATGTACTTTCTTATCATTTGTTAAACTTACATTCTGGATTTACCAGAACTAGTGTACATTTGTATAAATATATATTTTCAAACTGTACTTTTTTTGTAGAATGTCTATGACTTTGCCTAATTGATCTGTTCCTTCTAAAAGTTATGTTTTTCTGCCAAATCACTGAGGACCGCAGTCATTAAATAATGACAAGCATTTTAGTTTCATACTTCATTGTCTTCAGAAAATGCATGCCAGTGTAAACATTACATTGTTATTGTAGCAACTTTATGAGTATAGAAGAACAATATTTAAAACATGTCTTTGATTTGGGGGCTTTGCCCCTCATTATGTTTTGGCTCTGTCTCTGATTCTTGTGCTAAGAGGTTTAGAGTTGTTACTTTTTACCATGGTCAGATGAGGTGTACACAACAAGATGGCTATTGTTTGGTGGAAATAGATGCATTTATGGATTAAAGTAACTTATTTTTGGTTGTTTGCTCTGTTAATCATCTGGCTTCACAGGCCTAATATGCATTTGTGCATGAAATATGTTGAAATACATTTGGCTATCTGCTGTTTATGTGAAACAAAGTTGAATTCTTAAAAAAATTAATTATCCTAAGTTTGCCAAACACCCTCAATTTTGTCTGATAGTTTTGGCTTATTCCTTATAACAGTTGTAGTTTTTTGCAAGTCATTGAAGACTGCAGTCACTAAATAATGACATATATTTGAGTTTCAGATTTCTCATTCTTCAGAAAATATATGCTAATGCAAAATCTTTTATTCTAGCAACTTTAAGTATGTGATGCCCCTGCCCTGGCCCAGTAATTGAGGAGCCTCAATCCTCACCACTAACTCCAGTGATGGATGTGCACATTGGGAGGATGACACGCACAGTAAAGTACAATTTCCCTTAAGAGCATATAGAGATTACAGTCAATCAGGGGCTGTTTTCTCCCTCTTTCTCCAGATCCTCAATAAGACTCCCCACTGGCACAGCTATAGGGTTAAGATCTCAGCTGAGTGGTCAAGCCAAAACCTCAAGGACCGTCTCTGTCTAACCAGTGCTTCATGTCCTTGCCCAAGCAGCTGACATGCAAGCATTTTGAGATTTGATTTATATACAAACACTCCTGGGGAAGGCTGACACAGGTTCACTAGCTATACCCCCTTCTGCCCAGACTATAAGGTAGTAATCACTGGCACCAGCCACCCTTATCAGCTACTGATAAGGCCCTTCCTGAAGGGCGACCAATTCTACTGTGTAATGTTACTAATATACAAATGGTAAGTGTGTCCAAAACTTTTAAGGCTATTTAAATGTGGCTTGTACAGTGTCACCAAATACATGTGCAAGTACTCTAAGAGCTTAAAATAGCTAACAAACCAGCCACAATTAAAAGGTTTAAATATATTTAATAAGAAATAATAAAAGCACAAGACAATACCCAATAATTCAACACAGTGACAGAGTTCAGAATCACAGAATAGTTTGAAACAACACTGCAGGCCAGTCTCACTTAAATACAGAAAACATCTAGACTAATCTTACTCTATTTCTATCTCTATGAGAAATCACTGTAACTAAATAACTTACTTACAGAGCAAGACAAGTGCTGAAGAGTGGAATGTTTCCAGGTACAATGAAAAATACAGAATGCACAGACTCACTCTCTGAGATAGTTCTTAAATTACTATCAAACATTTCTGCTGGGTTATCTCAGATTACATCATTCTTGTCACCTCTGCCCTTGGTTCCCAAGCTAACAGGAACCCAAAATATAACAACTCTATGTCAAAGATACTTATCTTTCAGAAACTTTGTCTAAAAATGCAAGTCATAAAACTGTTACACACTTTTTCATTGGAAACCTGTAATTATTTCCATTTCCAGACAATAGAAAGAATTTCTAGCTGCAGACATTCTGTCTCCAAACATTATAAACAGTTCAACTTATTTTCTTAAATTTTTGCTAGTTAACTCTCTATGTTCCAACTTCTACCATGAAAACATACATTTGCACAGGCAAGTAATTTATACACATTTTGCTCCTTTCCAGCAGGGTGCACTATGGTTACATTTTTGAAGCTCAGTACAGAACATACAGTTTAACACACACATAGCATATAGTTCTCTTACATTTGTAAGACAAGCCTATGGGTTATATTAGTATTCCCAAATTACATAGAAATATTTACAAAATTCTAGCTATCTGGGCTGGCAGCCTTTACAAAGTATGTAAGAGCAATATTTAAATATGTACCTGATTCTGGACCTTTCTCCATCATTGTTTGGCTTTGCCTTGATATTTGTTCTAATTGGTTGAGGGGGAGATGACATATTCATGAAAAAGTGGATATAACTTCTGGGTGGATGTCTGTGGTGTCTGTGGATGAAAACAACATACTTTCTTGATGTATAACTAATTTAAGCAATCTTGCTTTGTAGGACTAGTGTGCATTTATATGAAATAAGGTGAACTATCTGTGCTACTATGTGTTTTTGTGAAATATACCTGAAATAAGTTATTATGTTCATGATCCACAATCAAACATCTGAGGTGTACACAATCAACAATGGGGCTATAATTGCTGAGTATGGCAACTCTCTGCAGATGAGACATGCTTACCCTGCTGTCATGATCAAGTTAAACAATCATTAGACTGTTTTTTCAGGGTTTATGTGCATTTATGCAAAGCAAAAATGAATATCTTACTGTAGATATTGTTTCCTCAATCAGAGATTTGAAGTGTACATAGTCAAAGGGCTGTAATTGATGAGAATGGATATTGGTGGATTATAATGAAAGTAGTTTCAGCAGTATTAAATCATGAAGATGAATCCAAATTCAAAATAACATGTGCTTTTATGTATGGTTCCCCCCAAAAAAAGTGTGTGAGTGGTGAACCCTTTGCCTAAAATCCTCCCAGGGTCTAAGGTACTCTTAATCTGATTGTTGTATTATATAATGCCAAAGACATGCATCTGGAGCATTTCTCCCCGGGCCTCCGCTGAAAACAGGCTCTGTGGAACCTAGTCGGACATTCCCGGTCAACAAATGTTAAATAAATAAATAAATAAATTATCCACCTTATAGAACAGTGTGACATTGTGTCTGTTGTGTTAACCACAATGTGAAGTCTTGAGGACAGTTGTATCTATAGTTTATTGTTCAGTGGCATCTGTACTTGCTGCTTAGTCATCCATTTACATTTGGTACTGCATGGATCACTGCATTATAATAGTATTACCTACTACTCAGGCACTCATGCTCCAGTCTCCTCAAGTATTGTTGGTTATTTTTCTGCAGCATGTATGTCTATCATTCATTTGACTCTTGATGTAAATGGCTGTGTTTGTGGATGTAAATAACTTATTTTTTGTTGTTTGCTCGGTTAATCATCTGGCTTCACAGGACTAATATGCATTTGCGCAGGAAATAATTTGAAATACTTGTGGCTAGCTGCTGTTTATGTGAAATCAAAAAGTTGAAATAAAAAACAATCACTTATCCCTGAGTTTGCTATACTTCACTATACTGATTTGCACTGTGCTAATGTATACTGAGCAGTAATATATTTCACAGTACTATACAGTATTATCTCGTATGGATTTGCACTGTTTTGCACTGTCCTGCAGCTGCTTTTGATGGCTTCTTATATATTACATAGCTACTGTATTTGATACATCATACTGCATGGCCTTGTTTTTGCACTGTGTTTACTGCATTTCCATCTACATCTCCCACTTTCCTCCTGCATAGACCAAAGATCATTACATGTCATTATATTTCATAACATATAATAACTAGAATCTCTGAATCTGCAAGAGGTTTTAAGTTGTTTCAGCCACATCTTTTGCCAGCCTTCTAATACTAGGCATTCCAAGGAATTATACAAACTGCCATTTGCTTACTGACAGCCATTTGCTATTACAACAGAATGAATATACACATGAGAGGTGCAAACATTTATTACAATTGTTGGCAAATGTTTCACACAAACTAGGCATCATTAACCATATTAACACCACGTCTATTTACTGAAAGACCAATATAAAACCTTCCTATGCCAGGGTGCACCAAATAGCACTCCCAAAACCATAAAGCCCTCCTAGGCATGGGACAGTAGATGTACACTGCAGTCAAATCTCAGGAACATGCTAACACTTACTCCATACACATATATCTTTTCCCACAACAACCGCAGACAAGAATCACCAGAGTGGTCTAACGAAGCCCTTGAGGTTACAGGAGCAGTCCACTCACCATGCTAATGTACTTGTCATATGGGAATCCATAGGTCAGTACACACAGATGTACCAATCACAAGGATGAGCAAAGATAGGTTACTCATTAGCTGCCTCTCAGGTGCAAGAATCTGCCATATTTATATTTATTTATTTATTGACTGGGAAAGTCCGACTGGGACAGATGCCCATTTTCAACTGAGATCCAGAGAAAAAAGCTCCACAAACACATTATGATTGCACAGTATTTTACAAGAATTTGCAGAATTTACAGAATTACAGTACAATATAGTACAATATAACAAAATGAGAAACAGGCTAATAAACTGTGGGAAGTTACAATATCAGAGAGAAAAACAGTAATTTACAAGATATATTTTATATATATATATATATATATATATATATATATATATATATACATACATACATACACACACACACACACACACACACACACACACACACACACACACACACACACACACACACACACTTTTTTGTAATTATTGAAATAGGATGAAAGTTAAGAAAGCAAAAGATCACTAGAGGGGCAGTTTTAGGTTGAAAGAATTAATGAAGGGAAATAAAAATCACTGGTGGGGTAGCTTTTAAAGGCGTGAGAGATTACAATGATAGTTAAGGTATCTGAGATTTATAGTAAGAATAGAGTTGTTTAAATAATGTATAGATCAGAAAGAGCTTCCTACTGGTTTTGATGGGTAAAGGCTGGCATAAGCTAGAGGAAGGCTCAAGGAGAGCAGGATGATATCACTCAAAGTTTGAATATATTGTATTCATTGTTCATTGTTCAAGTGGGTGTGAATGGCTTAGGATACACCTCCTCTTAGACTCTATGAAATGGGACATGATGAATATTACTGAGTATACCGCTAAGTCCAGAATAAATCTAGTTTTGAGCCTTCCTGCCATTACTGAGAATGATATTACAATACAAGCAGAGGGTTGCCTTTAATAAATGACATAGTTACTGGTGCCGTTTTGAAGGGGTCCAACGTGTGTTTTGTGTGTGTGTGTGTGTGTGTGTGTGTGTGTGTGTGTGTGTGTGTGTGTGTGTGTGTGTGTGTGTGTGTAAATCTGGTGGAAATTGAAAGAAAGTTTCCCTGTTTTGTTCTGGATGGTTTGAACCTTTCATGTTATGGGTTTCATATACTGGTCACATTTTTCATGATCCCTATAGTGCTTTATTAAGCAAGTCAGTCTCCTCAGGCTACCAATCTAAAAAATATAAATTCAAATCTGGAAAACAGCAGTATAATGCTGCTCAGTGCTAGGAGACTAAATAAGACAATATCTCCTTCAGGTCTTCATAACTCTGGAAAATGTGAATATGTGAGTTGTCAAGTGAAACCTGCTTCACTGCTGAATACTCATTTAGGCCTACACATGCAGATACTATATATATATATATATATATATATATATATATATATATATATATATATAGATTGATATGTAGTACTGCTGGTGGTACTGTGACTGTCTTAATCCAAAACGCCTTCACATGCAGACTAACCATCTGTGACAGTGAAACCAAATTCCTTCATTTCCTACTACTTGTTAACAAGACCTCATACCACATCCTGGTCAACAACATGATCATGTCCATGACACCAAGAAATCTAGAAATATAACTTAATGAACTATAATCCCTCTCCATTAAGCCAACCACCATATTTCTAAAGGATTTTAACCACTCCTCCATAAATTTGCACACCTGTACTTTATAAATATATTTGCAGAATACTTTCTTGACTTTATCGTTGTAAACTTCCTCACCCAAATACTATCACCCCACTAAAAAAAATGCAATATTGTCATCAGAGACACAGTCCCTGTCTGTTTTTCCCACATAATCATACCCTCGCTAGTCAAAGCATATCATTGTGCTGTTTTATTCACAGTCCTAGTGCTGGTCATCAATCAACTCGGCCATCTTTAGAAATTTCTCCAAAGCCAATATCCTCATGCTCATCAATGACTTAGAGACATTTCAACAGTCTCCCACCACATAATGACCTTATGGCACATTCCACCACATATACCCAGAGCTTACAGTCCCATCTCAACTCTTGCGTAGAGGCTTATGTTCCCTTTCTTCCCAAATATAATTCCAAGTTTAGAAACAAACCTCTCTGGTTGAACTCAACTATAGAGACATCAGCAAGGAAAAATGACAAGACATTCTGTAGTTATGTAAAGTACCACAAAAATTATACCCAACATTGTACCAAGCTTCCCTCTAATGGCATCAATCATTCAAAATGTGAGGATATAGCCAACATACTTGTAAATAAATGTAGTTCAAATGTCTCCACTCTGTCACCTCCAGATTTCCCAGTGCAATGTAATTACCTCTGAACTGATACCAAAAGTACTGTCCAAAACCAGAAACACTAGCTCTATTAGTCAAGATTACATACTGGGCTGTTTCCTGGCCTGTACAAATGATGCCTTATCAGGCATCTTCTGTAAACTATAAATCATAGCCTCTCCACTGGATATTTACCAGAAGTCTGGAGAACAACTATAATAGTTCTGCTATGCAATGGATGCCTCACAGTGGCCCTAGCAGGCACAGAGATCATCTGCAAGGTGCTGGACTGCTTTATCACATGTTTCATGTTTCCCAACATATCCTCTCTCCTCTGGAACAAATTTCCACTACATATCAAGCAGAGTAGCACCCTTGCCACTTTCAAGGTAACCCAATTAAATTGGACGGATAGCCTCAGATTATCCCTCAGTCTTCCTTGTGTTGCTCCCTTCATGCTGGAGGGAACTTTTGAATAAGGTTTGTTATCTAGGCTGCTAATAATCTGTAGACTGATTGCATAGTACTTACCTATGAACCTATTACTGATCTCATAAACAGGTATATAGAGAACCTACTGTCCCTAGACTATAATGCATTTTGGATTTGTAAAAGGTAGATCATGCCTGCAAAATCTAGGTGATGTCTTTGAAAGAATCACAGAAACACCAGATGAGAGTGCCACAGTGCACCAACCTTGATTTAACTAAGATGTAAGTATCTGGATTGCCAAATGGCTCATCGATAGATACCACTCTATTGATAACACATTATCATCCAAGAGACTAGTCATGCATAGATTACCCCATGTTTGTATTTTGTGACCACTTTTATTAGCCAGCCTGACATCAAACACCTGTGGCTGACCAAGTTCATGGATGAATACAAGCTTGGGGCCATGATCAGCTCCTCTGAAGGTACTTGGATGCACCAAGTGGACCTATCTCGGATAAGTTTATTGTGTCAGGATTACAGTGTAACGCTGAATGCCAAATAATGTAACATTTTACATTTTGGAAAACAAGGACTGTCTCAAACTTATCCCATGGATGACACTCCCCTGTCATTAGAGACACAGGCATCTAAATAGACAACCAAATTCTCTTCTGAGGACCACATAACCTCTGTCTGTAAGAAAGCCATTTGCCTTCTCCAACTGATTAGTAAGGGCATCTGTTTTCAGTCAAATGAGGTCAGCTTTCCCCTCGACATATCCTTGATCAGACCCTTACCTGAATGTAATATGCTTTTTTGTATGTACTCCTCCAAACACCTAACCCAATGTGGAAAAATCAGAGCAGTTCTCCATTGAAAAAATTGGGTATGAGTTTATTTATTTATTTATTGATATGTGTTGACAGGGATAGTGCACTGATCTAATGGACTATTTGCAGGCACAGCCCTAATTCATGCTGTAATTTCTTGCCTATTATAGAACGACCCCCCCCTATTAATATTCCAAAATGTGCATACTGTTTGGTCAGCATGCCAGTTGGAAATCAAGACTTATACTAATGGAAAAAAGTCCGGTCGCCCGGACTTTTTCCATTAGTATAAGTCTTTTTTTTTTTTTATTAAACAGCAACGGAGAACAGAAGAGTTCCGTTGCTGTTATCTCGCTATGTTAAATGAGTTTAACATAGCTAGATAGCTTAAAAAAAAGCAACGAAGATCTTCCTTTCTCTGTTGCCTTTTTAAAGCTGCCTCACTATGTTAAATGAGTTTAACATAACGGGACAACTTTTAAAAAGCAACGGAGAAAGGAAGATCTCCGTTGCTTTTTTTAAAGGTATCTCGCTATGTTAAACTCTTTTAACATAGCGAGACACCTTTTAAAAAGCAACGGAGACCTTCTTTTCTCCGTTGCTTCCACACACAGCTCTGATGTACTGCGTAAGCATACACATGCACAGTACATCAGAACTGCTGCAAAATACTGGACAGCTGCGGGGGCAGCAAGGAGACATTATACAATGCCATTATTTAAGAAAAGTAAGTATTTTTTTTTCCTTAAGTAATGTCATTGTATAATAGTAATAACCCACTTCTGGGTGTGGGTAATGCTGGATTTACCCACGGTTGTCTTTGTTTGGCCACTCGTGTTTCACCCTCGTGACCAAACCACACCAACCATGGGTAAATCCAGCATTACCCACACAAAGGCGTGGAATATTGTTTAAATAGTTTACTGTGTAATGATTTAGTCAGAAAATACATTGCAATTTATTTAATGTTATCTATTATACTTAATAATTGGTGGATGAATTTAATATGATTTTGTATAATTCGTCTAGGACACTGGAGCAAGACATATTATTTATGCTTCTAAATCTCATGCATTTTTCAAAGTCTGTGGATTGATTAGACAAACATTTGTTCTTGTTTTATTTCTCTGGTGTGTGAACAGGATTAAGTAACAAGGTATGAATTTACTGCTGTTGAAAGACTTGAGTTTTGTAACCCTCTCTAGTATTTGCTTAGTACTAGATATTAATTAATTGCTTCAGAAAGACCTATGAAACTACTTCATCAATAAGAGCTAGTGGGCATAGCTGGTCTTTTGTCCCCGAGTAGGGAATTTACAAAAAATGAAATGATGAGTGTCCATCCTGTTATTTTAATCACCTTTCAAACTGTCACTTGTCGTGGAATTTACCTAGTATGTCAAAAAGAAAAAAACAGCATGTGAGTCCAAAGGATTAGGTACCTGAGAAATGGACATGAAAGCAGTAGCTTAGAATAGACAGGATGAATATCAGAGGGATTTATGTGGTGCTCAGAATGTGGAGCAGCTGTTTTATTCAGGAACCTTTGGGATGGCAAAGGATACAGGAACTACAGGAAAATGAGGGAATTTCATAGCTTCATAGCAGAATATGGAAGGTAGAGATGGCAATGGACTGACTAGAAATTTAAGGAAGAGTAGCATAGAAATGGACAGGTGACAATAGGAGATCAGAAGAGAAGAAGGGGCTAGAAAAGATAGGACAAAGCAGAGGACATGCAGCAGTTTAACAAAGAAGTATAAGCAAGAGGGGAGGCGCGGAGTATGGTGGAGGGAGAAAGTGAGAAATGCAGCTACAAAAGGAAGGACAACATGGAGAAGGTAGTCATGGTGCAAGGATGGCTACATTCAGCAGTGATCAAAGGGAGACAGATTCAGAGGTGACCAGACAAGACCACTAAGAGGGCAGGAGGGAAGTGGGAAGTAAGGGAATTCAGTCATGTGGGAAAAGCAGAGGACAGAAGACAGAACAGTGCCGATGTCTTGTAGGAAGTGCATGAGTGGGATGTAGAAGGAATTAGATGCAGCACAGGGAATGAGGGAAATAGCAAGTACAGAAAGTGAGAATTGCTGTAAGTAGTGGAGGTGGAGGGGAAAGGTTATAGCTAGGATAGAAAAGCTAAACTTAACTACATTGCACTGACTGTGCATTCACCATCATAGCACCTAAACTGTGGGACTTCATTACAGTCTCAATGAGACACATCCAGATGTACTCTGACTTTGGATAACAGCTCAAGGAGCACCTATTAACCCAAACAAAATGCAGCTGCACTCACATAGGTAATGTTACATGAACTCTGCAGCTCTCTCACACACCTTTTTGTCCCTATTTAATCCTTCCTTATCTCATCTTGTCATCCCCTCACTTACTATCTCTCATTCATGCTACCTCACTCTTCTCTTTGCATCTCTCACACTTCTCTCCTTTTCACTCCACCTTGCTTTGCATGTCTCTCTCTCCATCTGTCTGCTTTGTCCCTATTATCCTTTCCTGCTATTCTCACTTGCCCCTTTTAATATCTTCATACCTGTCTATATAATGATATGCTGCCCTCCCTGTAGCATGCCATCTCAGGCATTATGGCTACATATTATCCAAAAAGCTCTGCTAAGCATAACTCTATTGTTCCATCCCTGTTTTGGCTTTGAAACTGCTTTTTGAACTAAATGGTATAGTATATTTTAGCTCCTGTAAATATATATATATATATATATATATATATATATATATATATATATATATGTTTTATAGCATATCTGTAAATATGTTTTATTCATTTATTATGTGATCCTATTCACCTGAGCTCTACCAGAAAATATTCCATTGAGATCAGTGCACTACCCCAGTAAAGAAATGTTAATAAATAAATACTTGTACAATCCAGGAAATAAAGAAGATGCTTGTCAGTGTAGAGCAAAGGAGGGGGTTTTGGTAACTAAAGATTCAAGCCAGAAAGAGGATTAGGAGTCAGGCAATTCTATGAGTGATAGTATTCCCAGAGCTTACACTCAGTAAGGTACATGAGGTGGTGAAGCAAGTGAATGCAAAGAAGTGGAGTGGGCACACTTTGTGCAGGTAAGCACCAATAATCTTTCAGAGGAGACAGGTAAAGTGACAGAGAAATGACAGCAGGAGTGGGGGTGGACAGAACATTCCCTGAAGTGTTATCTGTTACAGCAGTTGGATTGCAGAAGAAAGAGATGATTAAGAAGTATAATGACTGACAGTGGCAGTGGACATGGAAATTGCTGACAAGGGCAGTCATCCTAGTACTAAACTAAAACAGCTTGAGAATGGTAAGAGGATGATGGTGACCTGGAAGAGAGGCACTTTATGCAATGGGCAGGCTGCATCTTAGCCCAAAAGAAGCAAAGGTGGTTAGTGATAGTTAAAAGGGTATATCTCAGCAGCTGTACATTTAAAATAAGATGGAAGGGGAATGGAGAGTGAAAGAAACAGAAGGGTGGGGTAGTTGTTTAGGAAGTAGGCAAAAGATAGAAAGAAAAGCAGGGGGATTCAAAGATGGCCGCCATCCTTTAAACACTGCAAAACTACAGCTCTTCAGATACCAGAAATAAAAATCAACCCTGCGGAGTTATCACAAGATTTAATACGCTAATTGGCAACAATAACTAAAGTACTAGGATCTATCTTCGCTTCTGAGAGGAAAAAATAGAGAAAAAATAGTTTGTAACAACAGGATTGGAACCAATGGTCAGTCTGACTCTGAACAGAGCAACAAACAAAGGAATTATATATCTCTCAGCTGAAACCTTACTTCCGGAATAAAAACACTTACAGTCTATCAAAATGTCAAAGGAAGACAAAAATATGGAAACCACAACTTCTAAAACTAAACTATCAGCCTTGCAATCTCCGGAAAAAGAAGCTTTCTTTAAAAGACAGAAAACAGTTACACAAAGGGAGACTGCAAAAACAAGAATAACAAATAAACCAGATCAACCGGTCAGCATGGAGGAAATTAAATCAGCATTATTACCTATTCAAGAAGCCTTAAAAGATTTATCAACTCAAATGCTCATATTTAGTGCCACATGTAATCAGATTTTGGAAAGGATGGATAAATCTGAAACCAGAATAGCTGAAAATGAAGATAAAATAATACTGCTTACGAAAAAAACAGACTCTCATGACACAGACATTCAAACCATGCAAAATAAAATATTAGACCTGGAAGCAAGATCCAGACGAAATAATATAATAATTAGAGGAATCCCAGAAGCAATTCAATACAATGATCTTAATGCTACCATAATACAAATACTTGAAACACTGTTCAAGGACTCTGATAGTGTTAAACAGATTGTTATAGAAAGAGCACATAGAGCAATCAGAGAATCATTTGCTTCAAATGCACCTAGACCAGTCTATGCCAAAATACTGAATTACCAAGATGCAAGCAAAATGCTTCTATTAAAAAGAATGGTGGATTTATCATGTGGCAAAATAATAAAATTTCCATGACACAGGACTTACCAATACAAATAAGGCAATCCAGGCAAATGCTAGCTCCATACTGCAAGTTTTTGATTGAAAAAAACATCAGATTTCAAATGAAGTTTCCTAATACTTTAATTTTCACAGTGGATGGTATTAAATACTCAATAAACACTAAAAAAAGAAGCAAAACCTACCTTTTTGAAGCTTTTCAAGGCACTGCCACCTTCAGAAGTTTGATCAATACATCCAGACTTGTTTTTCAGCATCAGACAGACTGGGACTCCATAATTACGATGATCCGAGGCTTTATAACTCTTTGCTCTTTTCTTTTTACCAGCCCTGGGAAACACTTGATTACCTCTTATCTCGAAGTTCCAGCATGTCCACGAGGCTTTTCTGAGGATTTATGGCTTCAACAAGTGTAAACAAGCCATGAAGTAGCAGGAAGTCCTTTGGAGGATGCAGGGGGGGACTGATTTCAACGTTGCACAGCCAGGAGGTCCGTCCGCGAATTGGTTCCCCCGTCGCGAATTCAAAATGAAGGAAACAAGCTCAGCAAGCAGGAAGGACTACAGGGAAGTTGTAGAAACTGTTTGAATCAAAAAATGAAGCTTCCTGGACTTGTTTGGAGGGTAAATGACTTCAATGTGGTATGTGGAAATGTACAGCTGTACAGGTAGGAAATGCTAGTGTGAATGGACTGATTAAAATAGAAGGATATTACATTGTGTAATGATAAAATATAGTAATTATGTCTCTATATCTTTTTTTTCTTTTTTCTCTTTTAGATAGTTTTTTTTTTTTCTTCACTTTTAATTAGGGAAATGTATGTGTATGCTTTGTTCAATAGAATAACAGGATGGTGTTAGTATAACAAATAACAAATGTTATGAAAAACTGTGAACTTGAAATGTTTAAAATGACACATTTAGTTTTTTCTTCTCTATAGTATTTGTAAGTGTACTTTATATGGACACAATTATTTAGCCAAATGCTCTCTGTAATACAGTTTTTAGTGTTACTTAAAATATTTGACAAGTTTTGGCAGACTGTTACCTTTGAAGGAAGACAATTATCTAAAGCAGTTAGAACATTTAAATAAAAATAAGGTTATGACTGTCCAGCAATGTTTAACAACTGCTTGCTTTCTCTAGGAATTAACAACTAATACTGTATAGGATAAGAAATTAAAATCTATTATTGTTACTGCTGATTACCAATATTGTGAGGTATTAGCTAAACTGGATTTTCATACATTAATTAGTAAATATGTTTGATTATATAAAATGTGTCCAGAGCTGTAGTTAGGTTGTTAGTAGGGTTTATTAGGGAATGTTTGGATTAAGCTTTGTAGATTTAGAAATAGTGGTTGTAGGTTTTTTGCATGAGGTTTTTGTATTAGTTTGTAGAGTTAGAAATTTAGATAACCAGAGATATTCAAGGATTGTGAAAAACCTATGTACATCCTGGTCCAGAGGAATAGTGGATAAGCACTGGGTAGGGATGGGATGTCAGATTTGCTTCCAAATAATCTATGATATGTTAATATACTGTAATCTAAGGCTGTCTCTTAATAGTAGGAATAGAAATACATTTTTTGAAAAGCTTCATATGTGGATAATTGAATCTTGGAATGTTAAAGGACTCCAGAACGTGAAAAAAAGGAAGCTATTTTTACACCTGTTTTTCCAATCAAAAGCAGACTTTATTTCATTACAAGAAACCCATATGACTAATGATCAGTGGGATATACTGAAGGATAAGAAATGGATTAGGGAGATAGTGGTGGCGGAAGGGACAACAAACAGTGCAGGGGTGGCAATTATAATTAAAAAACGATACCAAGAGAAAATCTTGTATGTCAAAGTAGATAAAGGGGGGCGGTGGTGTTTAGTGGTTCAGATATCCAAGTTTTATGATAAACCCATATTACTTTTGAATATATACGCCCCTTCCACTAATCAGCACCATTTTATAACTTCACTTTACTCCATTTTACAACAATACAACAACTGTTATATATTAATGAGAGGTGATTGGAATTCGTATCAAGATCCCAAGTTAGATAAATTTGGTTCATCTAAAGCTTTTAATAAACAGGCAATGATAGCATTGAAGGAATTAAAAACTGATTTTAAACTATATGACCCATTTAAACATGTACACACACATGGGAAAGCAGAGAATTTTACCTTTTACTCAAGTTGCCACAAAATGTGGTCGAGAATTGATTTTTTCTTGATCTCAGAAGTATTTATTTCTGCTGACCCATGTGTTACTACCCAAGCTTGACAATTATCGGACCATTCAAAGATCACATTAACACTAAATAATAATAATATGAGTAATAGGAGACTTTGAGGATACAATTGGTCTTTAAATCCATATTTACTGAGGAAAGAGGACATATTGAAAGAAGTTAAAGAGACACTTGAACAGCTACTCCATAACCTTCTTAAAAACAGACACCCTGTTGATATAGAATGGGCTTCAACTAAAGCCCAAATAAGAGGGATTTTTCTTCAGAAAGCTACTTACTATAAAAAAATGCAAAATAAGGAACTACAGGAACTGGAAACCAAAATTAAATCACTAGACCAGGAGTTAATGAGGAATTACAATAAACAAACAGAAATAGACTTATTAAAGTGTCAAAAGGAATTGTTTTTATTACATAATAGTAAACTATCGTTTTATGAACAGAGAAATCTAGTAAAATACGCAAATCATATCCAGACTCCCTCAAAAGCACTAGCACGCATTATTAACCAAACAAAATCAACATTATTAATATCAGAAATATATTATAATAATAGAACATATACTAATAAGGCAGACATCATGAATACTTTTGAAATAATATTTAATCAGATTTATGGTGATCAAGAGACACTTTTACCAGAAAAAGTTAGGAAAGATTTCTTACAGAAGATCACATTCCCGAGTATTGATATTGAGTCCCATAGGGATTTAATTAAACCGATTTCAGAGGAGGAGGTAACAGAGATAATTAAGAAGTTGAAACCACATAAAGCCCCAGGGCCGGATGGATTGACTGTTGAATTCTACAAAACTTTTAATGAGATTCTGAGTAGAATACTTTCACAAACATTCAACTACATAATCCAAAATAAAATTAATGATCCCCACTTTAATGCTTCAAAGACAATTTTGATACTGAAAGAAAAAGGTGATTCTAAAAACCCAGATAATTACAGACCCATTTCACTCTTAAACATAGATATGAAAATTATGACATCCATCCTGGCAAATAGACTGAAAAGGGTCACAAATGTAATAGTATCAGAGGAACAGGCGGGGTTTATGGATGGGAGACAGACCACTGATAATACACTAACGCTTCACACATTAATTTCCTATGCCAGACACAAAAATCTCAATATTTATGCACTTATAATTGATGCACAGAAATCATTCGACAGAGTTAACTTGGTATATCTATTTGACATGTTATCATACTTTAATATACCTCAGGATTTCATTTTAACATTAAGGAAAATATATAATAATGCATATACAAACATATTTATCAATCAAGAATGCTCTAAAAGAATACAAATTAAAAATGGTACCCGACAAGGATGCCCATTATCTCCTATTTTATTTAATCTTTATTTGGAACCATTATTTCTACACCTTAAACAAAATGTTTTTTACAATCCCCCAATATTATATGGTATGAAGATAAACATGGCTGCTTTCGCAGATGATTTAAATATATACTGTACCACACCTGTGTCAGATACCGAGAAAATATTAAAAGCAGTAGAAGACTTTGAGAAAATCTCTAATTATAAACTTAATTTTAAGAAATCCAAAATATTCCCATTAAAGACACCTACACCATTTTCATTGCTACCATTGATAGGACAGGTAATGACGGAAGAAAGAACAAAATATCTGGGCATTATATTTTCAACTGATAATAGAGATTTTTTTATAAATAATGTTAAGTCAACTTGGGATCGGATAACATTGGACTTGAAAAGATGGAGTAAACTGAAATTACCAATGATGGCAAGAACTGCAATTATCAAAATGAATGTTCTTCCCAGAATACTATATATACTTAGAGCTACACAACTTAGAATCACGAGGAAATTTTTTAAACAGCTTCATATAGGACTAGGGAGATTTATTTGGGAACCTAGGAAAACAAGGATAACATATGAGAAATTAATGGCTCCAAAGAATAGGGGAGGTCTAGACTTACCGGATTTCGAAACTTATTATTTGGTAATTAATGCTAACAGAATTTTAAGGACGATTCACTTTGACAGAGGCAGTCTGAAATGGGTGCCCAAATGGTTGGTCTTAACTTATAGACATGTAACTGGAGTGGGAATTAACTGTAAAGCTTTACCCTTTTTAAATAGGGGAACACTCGGTAAATATGACTTAATGGAACATATTAAAACCTATGTAATTTCAATTCAAAATCTTTTTATTTCATTAAATTTAATAAAGTATATGATGGTGTTTCAACCACTCCACAAGAACCCAAATTTAGTAATAGGGAATAAATTGATAGACTTACAGAAATTCCCTCTAATAAAGGATCTAATCATATTGGATTTCTACCCCTTGCTTGGGATATCAGTTCACAATATTTTAAGAGAGAAAAGTCTTCCTATTTCATATCTAATTATCATGAGACAATTAAAAGATCTAGCTATTAATTATTTAAATAACTTTGAATTTAAAGAAGAGGAATTAAATATATGTTGCAATCTGTGGGAAGCTCTGTTACAAGACAAAAAATATATAACTACCTCATATAAACTGATAAAAGAGATGAAACATAATAAGCATATTCTCTTATCGAATTACTGGAGGGAAAAATTAATATTAGTTGAGGACAGCAAGATCTTGGAAGCATTTAAGCTAACATTAAAGTCAGTATCCCTCCAAAAATTACTATTCACACAATTGATGATATTTAACAATGCCTACTATACCCGTCTTACTCTTCATAAATTTGACTCAAAAAATTCTCCTATTTGTCCATACTGCATAGACCAGACAGCTGACCTGTTTCACATGTTCTGGAGTTGCAAATGCATTTTTAAACTTTGGAATTCGTTAAAATTTCAGTTACAGAAAATGGGCTACCAACACTCAACACTCTCTTGGGAATTTATGATCCTACATATTCCCCCAGATAATTTAGATAAATCAAAAAGGATCATAATCCTGAATATTTGTTTATTAATGAAACTATACATAGCTTCAAACTGGTTGAACCCGACCCAGACATCTTGGGAAAATTTCAGATCACTAGCAATAAGACATATATTAGCGCACAAATTGTTAATTAATGACCATAAGAAAAGCATACATAATGTTAAAATATGGGAGCAAATTTTTAATATTTTGCTGGCCTAGAGGTTCTTATCCACTATTACTTAGGATATATATTTATAAGACAGATTCAATCTTATATTAGATATAGGTTGTAATAATAATACAGATTGATGGCTCTTTCATGTTATGTGTCCTTCCTAATAATTTCTGTTAATATACATTGTTTGTGTAACTTTTGGAAGCAATCTTGTACATATTGTATATACATAGTAGTGTGTAGTATGTAATTGAAAAATAATAAAAGACAGATTATTGAAAAAAAAAAGAAAGAAAAGCAGACCATAGCTAAGAAACAACATGGGTGACATAGAGCATGCCTGTTTAGGATTACACTGCTGTGCAAGGAGACTGAGTAAGATAATGGGAGAAATGCAAGCAGTCATACAGGAGGGGAAGGAGGCTGTGCTAGTACCATAGAAACATGGGACAGTCATAAGATGGAGGGAGGGGTACTTGGAGGTATCTGGGTTTAGGTTATTTAAAAATAAAAGAGAAGAAAGAGTTGGGTTACAGTAGCATTTTACATAAATGAGGGCATCAGATGTGAGGTTATAGAGGTGAAAGAACATCACACTAAGAATAGGTCAAGGGGGTAGGCAAGATCAAATGCTAGTTTAAATGCCCTGGCAGTTAAATTAGAGAAAGTGTGAGAGGGCCACTGGACTGATAAAGTATATCATCTCTGAAACACATTAAGAAATAAGGATGAGAGACTGCAGGAGAGAATAAGTTAGGAAGAAGAAGCAGATTGGCAAATGTTAAAGTTCAGAGTACAGAGACAGCAGTAGATGACTAATGTCTTGAACCAGAAAGGATTCATTTCACTGGTACAGGACTGCAACAGGAAGAAAAGAATTTTAAATGTTGTCCTGTCCAGAGTAGAGGGTATCGTGAATGTTCTCATTAAGGCATGGCTAGCCAAGACTGAATGTATCACTGGGTGGTTTAGAGTATGTGAACACTGAGAATATAAAAAAATATGATAGTGGAGGATTTTAGGAGAGTGGATTATGCTGTGTTGTGGAGAGGGCCAAGGATGTGTTGGATGACCTGCAGTTAACTGATGGTGTAAACAAACTATGGGAATGGGTCAGGGAGAGAATACTCAGGTCAGTGGAAAGGATGTGAGTAAGCAGCAAAAAAGGGAGACCAAAGTGGCTACACATCAATATAAACTAACAATTAGGGTAAAAGGTAAGGATTATAAAATGCAGAAAAGGGTGGAGAGAGACAGTACAACTATTCTAACAGAATGACAACAAACATGATGAGGGCACAAAATGTGAAAGTAGAATACAGCAGAAGGTATCAAGAAGGCAAAACTTTTATTTATTTATTATAGGTACAAGAAAGAGAAAAGAAGGGGCAGAACTTGCCAGGCTGAATGGTGATGAACGGAAGAACAAAGAACAGGGGTAAAAAGCAGAGGTACAGTATACATATTTTGCTTTCATCTTCACAAATGAAAGCAAGAGAAGAGTGCCATGCTGGGAAGGAGGCAGATAAGTTGAGAGTGGGGAACAGTGGACAGACAGCGGAGTAGACAGGCAGGAAACAGAGAAGTAACTGACTGCATTTAGGGACGAGAAATCACAGAGACCACGAGTTGCTTCCTAGAATCCTCAAAAATATGGCCAGTGTGCTGGCAGACTCAAAGTAGAGATAGTACAATTGTGTCAAATCTTACCATAACAGTAGATGTCCTTGCCTTTATTGCTGTAGTATTCTTAACAGATGGGGATTCCCTGCTGTGGAAGTCCAACATCTGTACAATTTATTAAAGCTTACTGTTGCTTTAAGGTACACTGAATGCCATCCAAAAGCTTCTTGCATAGCGTAGGGCATAAAGGTGATGTTTAGGAATACTTGATGTTCAGGAGTACTATCTACAGAACTGATAGCCCTAGGAGGAACACCAGTCCAAGGAACTCAAGAGGTAACCTGTACATCCAGGGAGGCAAAGGACTAGGGGGATGGAGGGAGAGAGCGAATACTATGGCAGTGAAGGCAAGGACATCTAGAATTATGGTAAGATTTTAAACAGCAGCACTATATCCTTACATTCACTGCTGCAGTATTCTTAACAGGTGGGACAGTACCAAAGCTCAAGAGGAAACTTTGGAGGAGGAAGGAGCAGAATTGTCCCTAAAAATGCATACAGAATGGCATTAGCAAAACAAGCCTGAGCTCTAGACATCACATCCAACTTGTAGTTCTTGGTAAAGGTATGCACAGAAGACCAGATAGCTGCTTCAACTTAGTATCTAAGCCCTTGAAAAATGCACCAGAAGAAGCCACAGCTCTAGTGGAATGAGCCTTAACAGAAGAAGGAAGGCTCTTACCATGAAAAGTGTAACAAAACAAAATAGCCTTAGAAATCCAAGTGGAAATAGTTTACTTGAATTCAACTAGTCCCAGAGATCTAGGATGAAAAGAAATAAACAACTGACCAGATTGTCTAATAGCCTTAGTCTTATCCAAATAAACCTGGAGTTGCCTATGCATGTCCAAAGTATGAAGCACCCTCTCACTGTCAGATTGCAGAGAGGGAAAAAGGTAGGCAGATTAATAGACTGATTAAGAGAGTGCTCATTAACCACCTTAGGCACAAAAGAAGGATTAGTGTGCAAGGACACCCTGTCCTCATGAAAGACCAGAAAAGAAGGACAAAACATAAGGGCTTGCAACTCAGACACCCATCTGACAGAAGTAAGAGCTAACGAGGGAACAGTCACGCATGGTAGAGTCAAGTTCTGGGTGACAATGTTTTAAAAGGGCAGATTTATAGAGTAATGAGATTGAACAGTGATAAGATTCAGTTGGGTTTAGCACTTGACTCTCTCAAGCGTGACTTTCTAGACAGAAGTTACAAAGAGGCAGAGATTGATTCTCAAATTATTGCTGCATGGGAAGAAAGGGAAGGGAAATGTAGAGCCTATATTGGCAACCATACCCCACCTGATGCTTCACAAGTAACTGTAGCTGTGAGAGATACTTTCAGAGTCTCTCTACCTTATTCTAGTGACATTAATAAATATTGTGAGGTCATTAAACAGAATTGGAATATTCTACACACTACAGATGAATTGAAAGGGACTATAGACAACATACCACACTTTGCATTTAAAAATAATAAGTCTTTGAAGAAACATCTGTGCTATAAATCACAACTTTGTATTAAAGGGCCTCAGTCTACCAGGCATGGGACTTTTCCTTGTAGATCATGCTCAGCCTGTAATTATATACTTACGGGCTCAACCTATATATATCTTCATGCTAATTTTAAAATTGAACTTGATTTTTATGCTGACTGCAGAACTCCAAATATTGTTTACTTTGCAAGCTGCCAGGTCTGTCATGCCTTCTATATAGGCAAAACTAACAGACCACTGAAGGACAGGATCCTTGAACACTACAGGGACATTAGGAACCAGAAAGACACAAATGCCTTAGCACAACAGATTGTTTTGCATGGCTTAAAACACACTTGTTATTTGTACTCCCGGTTTTGGATGTTAGTATTAGAGAGGGTGATATAGCTAATTAAACAGAAAGGGCTGAACAGAAATGGCAGAGAAACTGCCTTAAACCATTCTTGAAAGCACGCCCGCTTAAACATTAATGTTGTTTTTAAACTTAGATTTTATTTGTATTGTTTCCTTTGTATTTATAACAACTGCTGCATTGCTTTTGTGTGTACCTTTTAGTTAATTCATGAGATTTGCATATGACATCTGATTGGTTTTGCTTTCTTTTTAAACTCATGTCTTTTTACTTGTTTATTAGTCTGAAGAAGTGATAGTGTTTTCACGAAAGCGCTCACTTTTATTACTTTTTACTTTGTTAAATAAATAGATATTTTTGCCTAGCCATGTTGGTTCGGTACTTGTTTTTTTACTTTTTATTAATGTTGGGTAATTTGAGAGGTAAAGATCCGTGTACATGCATACATACATACAGATGTTTCAAGCATGGGCATTAAAGCCCTTCTACATTGCCAATATGCCAAAACATTTGTTCCCATAATAACTGTCCAGGCTGTTCTTAAAAATATCTAAACTAGTACTTGCTTTAATATAATTAAGTAGTCTGTTCCAAGCATCAGCTACTCTGTCAGAGAACCAATTAGTACACTTCTCATTCCTATAGAATCTTCTACATAGGTTATCTGACGATCCTCTAGTACTTTTTGACAACCCCAAACATTCCCAGAGGTAGTTGTCCCTAAATGCCCTATATACTGAATAAGATCTCCTTTTACATATCTGTAAGAGACACTGTACAAGTTCAGATATTTTAGTCTTTCATAATAACTTAGATTTTCACATCCATGGATGCCCTTAGTATATTTCTACTGTACTCTTTCCAGTTTATTCATGCTTGTTTTCCTATAGGGTTTCCATATTGTTATTCCATACTTAAGTTTGGGTCTAATGTAACTAGCAAACAATGACTTCATTATGTTTGATTTCCTAGACTTTATAAATCTTTTTATACATCCTATAGTTCTATAACTATCATTAGCCAATTGGCTGATATGATTAGAAAAACTCATAGCTGAATCTACCCATATACCCAGGTCCTTAAATTAGGTTTGCCAACCATCCAGAATTCTTCCGGACTGTCCAGAATTAAGGGACACTGTCCAGAAAATGGAGACTGCTCTGTATTGTCCGGAAAAGAATCAAATCTTTTCTTTTAATTAAAAAAAAAACAAACAAAAAAAAAACTTTTTTTAAAGGGCGTTCTTCTTTAAGAATGGCCTTTGCGTCCAGTCACACAGACGAAGAAGCAGAGACTGTTTATGTTTTTGTGTTCTGGGTGGTGCGGGTAAAATTTGAATTCCAGAAGTTTGGACTGAGCAGCAGCTGCAGACCACTACGAAGTACAAACAGTCAGACAAGTAAGAGGTATGTGTGACCACCAGCAGCTTGGAAAAAGAAATTATGATGTTTTAATATAACGTTAAGACATAATGCTACACCAACATAAACTGTTTGTTTGTAATTGCAGTTGGACAGGGATGTAGCCAGAAATGTATGTTTGCTAATCCAATTTTATGCTGTTCTGTTACCCCCACACCTAACTGTTATTTAAAAAAATGAGTGGCTTGCAGCATTCCTGTTACAGCCAAACAGCATAAATTACTTGTTTGCATTTTGTGCATTTTATTGAAGGATTTATCTTCTCTCTTAAACTGGAGTTTCAAAATGTCCCCCAAAGTGCTCAAATTTGTGACAGAACTTGAGATTCATGCAGTAACTAGATAACATTTTTCCAATCATAAAACAGTTAATAATAATGAAAATGTGCATGTTTGCTAGCAGACTTTTACACTATGGAAAAACGTTGTCTATTTTAATACTGTTCTGTATTTTATCGGATGGTATACACCAAAGCAATTTACTGCTTATGAAAGCAGTCTGACATTTTTAGATTTAGATGTGATTTGACACAGCTATTGCTTGTTTTCTTTATGTGCAGCTCTCCCCCTATTCTGTCTCTAACTATTCATACATATGCCTTCTTTTCTTAAATATCAGCATATTGAAGTATACTTATTCAGCAGGGTCAGGCAATGAGGGCAGAATCAAGCTATCAGTCAGATAGTTTTCTACATTAAACCAGTTTACTAACAGTCTTTGTTTTGGTTTTCAGGCATATTTATAACATAGCACCAACGCATGTAGAATAAATATTCAAGTTTAAAGTAATTTAACTTAAACAATTGAACATACATTACTAATATGTAATGTATTTGGTGAGCAATCATATGAATTATTCTTAATTTCAGTTCCCTAGACTCTGTGTGGATTTCCCCTTTTTATACTAGTTTCATCTTTCACAATGCCATACCTGCATCTTGTAAATAGTATTTACTTATACTGGAGACTCATCTTTATGTCTGTCAGAATTTACCCACCATTATTTTACAATTCATTTCTTAAATTTCATCCACTAACTTTATTATTTTTTGGCATCTTGGACTTACTCCCATTTTCTATTTCCATGTTTTTTTTTTCTTAGCAGCTATCAGTATTAAACTTAATACTGTTGTTTGCCATCATAATTTACTGATGTGTTTTTAGTTAACACAATTATTTGAAATGTGCAAATACTAACATATCAATAAAATCAACAAATGGCTAAATATGTAGAGAGGGCATATAAGTGCCTGCATACTACATTTTTCCTCTCCCACTGTAGGAATAACTGGTAACCCTTTGACAGCTGTTTGAAGTGCTCAGATGGGTTGGTAGGATACCAACAACTCTTTTAGACAAGTAGGAACTGTATGGAGAGAGTCAAGGTATTTTATTACACAAATCTTGTACATCAGCCTTGATGCCACTGCCACAGCAGTATGTGTAAATATAAAACTCAGATATATAAATACTATGTGTGTGTATATATATATATATATATATATATATATATATATATATATATATATATATATATATATATATATATATATATATATATATATATATATATGTATGTATATGTGCGTGTGTGTATGTATATGTATGTTTAAGAGGCCTTTTATGGTTGAAATGTTCTGAATTGGGCAGTTTTGCCATTATTGGGTCATATGCTTTATTTCATTGCTTACTGGAAAATGTTCAAAAGTATACATTTAAAACACGCTCTAACAAGTGGTGCTATGTTATACAAGGGTATAATTTAATTATTATAATTTAATATAATCAGGAAGGTGAATCAAAGAACTTTTGCATTGTCTTAAAATGTGTGCAAGGGGTCTATGATTTGAAAACTGGTCAGATTAATTTTCTTTGAACATGTGTCTCAATGCTCTTTCAGTGAATGTGAGTTTCAAAGGCAGAGAAGTTTTAATGCTAAGTCTGTTTTCATTGTAAGGCTGTATTGCTTTGTTTAGCAAATGTCTATCAGTGTTTGTGCTATAAAATTTGAAATAAAAGTTTTAAATTAAATTCAAATATTTGTAATCATTGTAGAAGTAACGCAGAAGAAAGCATTCACACTGAACGTTTTGAAGAGTGTTTATGGCAACTGGAGAGAAATAGCCAAGTAATGGAACACTGGAATGGCTGCGTAGGGGGCCAGGGGCATATCAAAATTACATGCATTTTGCTTTCACTTACATGTCCAGAATTTTTGACATGGAAAGTTGGCAACCCTACATGAGTCTATAGTTTCAATCACTGTGTGCTGTATTAAATATTGACCTTTCAGTTTATGTCTCCCAAATCTCATATGCTTAGTTTTTGATGTATTTATCAACATATTATTCTCCTGTGCCTAAATGGTCAATTTAGTCAGATTATTTTGCAGACATGCCTTATCTGTGACACTTGTAATCAGTTTACTCAATTTCAGGTCATCAGCATATAGACTGTAGAATACCTCAGATGAAAAAGTAAGGTCTGAAAGATACAGTTTAAACAAGTAAGGGCCTAGTACAGAGCCCTGTGGGACACCCTGACTGTAACCAAGGATTTCACCTGTCCAGTTGGTGTGTGATTCTTGCCATGTTCTATTTGTAAGCCATGCAGTTCTCCATCTTATCAACAGTACATCAATACCTAGTTGCACTAATTTATTGATCAGTGTTTTGTGCATGACGCTGTCAAATGCTGAAGTTAAATCTATATAAATCACATCACAGCACAGTTTTTCATTCATAGCTGTTATTATATTGTACATTTTGCTTCAAACGGAGTTTTTCAAATTCAAATCTGATTTCAGTGTATGACTGGATCCTTTTTGGGATTAAAGAAGCAATCTCCTAATTTTAGGGAAAGTGTATGAGAAACTGTGGTCATTAGTGGAAAGCTTGTTCAGTGGTAGCTGTAGGTCAAACTGTGTGTGTGTGTGGGGGGGGGTGGCAGTGACTTAAGCTGATAGATGTAGATTCTGGGTGTAAGGTGACTGTTGTTTTTTATTTTTCAGTTTTAGGAACTTAAATAACAGTGATCCTAAAAGTAACGTATATATTTGTTTTATTGGGAGCCATGTAGCCTTCACTACTGTAAGGAGGTGGTTGTCTGTTTTGGGAAAATGGAATAAATCTACAAATATGGTCTCTAAATCTTCATAGGGTAGGAGAGCTTCTCTTAGAAGCAGTGACAATATCTGGTAGGGCATATTCTAGTTGAGCTTGGAGAATACCTTTATGAACTACATTTCTACTTTATGGAAGTAAGAAATATGAACTTTTAGTGTACCAGAACAGTAGTTTGCTAATTTTTGCAAAAGAGTTCCTTAAAGCTGTTTGTCATCAGTAAATCCACTGAGACAAAATAATTTTGTGGCAAGACATTTATTATTCAAAATAGAATTTGGCAAGATGTTGAGATCACACATTATGCGTCTCTAACATGGCAAGCTACAAACACTAATTTCAGTACATGAAACAAAGCACTGATCAGCTTGCATGGCACCTTCTAGAATATTCTTTCCAATCATATCGACAGTAACATAATACAATCACCATTCAGTAAGCACCAAGACTTACATTTTAACATGTTTTCCATAACCTGAACTGTTTCTCATGTTTTCATCTGTAAACAATGTTGCGTATATTATAATACTTGTAATAAAAGCAAGGACAAAATACAATAACATGCCATTCATATTTCTAACTGCTTCTTCTAGACAAGAAATGTTCCATAATATTTCTTTGTCTATAACAAGGTAGAGCTGTGTCTTCTATCTAAACTTATAACACACAGCTGCACAGAACACAGACATGTTTTCTAGCCTAGCTTACTCAAAAACAATTCTCAATGAACCCAAGTGTATTTTTTAGACTGGCATGCTTAGAAATAATTCTGAAATACAAAAGTCCAGTTTGACAGCTGCAATGCGTAAAATATTTCTTCTAGAGAAAATCCATTCTGCTGCTTATTTTTTAAGCATTTCCATTTATATTTGAACAATTTTATCTTTTATCACATTGATGTAGTTTTGAAAGTTCAAATGCTGATAAGGCAAAAAAAAAATAAATACTTTTTTATAGACTTTTTACTGTTAAACTACAGATGCCAGTTAGAAAGTAGGGATAGTTCTTTTTTACTTCTTTCTCAATTATGGCTGGTGAGGAGTTGGATTTATATCTAACCATACTGTTAAGTATAAAGGGTGGTTTGTAATTCTTGCATATCAGCAATTATTATGTTTATAAAGATGGGAAAGAGAAATGGGTAAAGTCTGGATCCTTATGGCACACCTTTGAATAGTGAGGTAGACAGAGATATACCTGATTTTATTTTTTAACCTCAGCAATCTGCTGAAGATGAAATCCTTAAAATAGCCAAGAGCCTTGAGTCTAATATTTTTTGCTTAACTTTCATAGGTATTAGGGGTGCTCTTGGGTGAGGTTTATTTCAAACAGAGATATATAGCAATATGTTATCTTATGGTCTTTTTTAATTTTCTCAGGTTGACAAATACATTCCTGTTTTTACAGGCAGATGATTGTTTTCGGTGTTGCTGGGCTAAATTTCTTGTTTTGGATATGGCTTTTACATCTTTTGGTAATCCTAAATTATGCATGGATTTTCACAGTCAAGAGACTAGAAAAGTGTGTGTCTTTTATAGTCAGACATTTTAAAGTCAATGTTCTGCATATTTAGAGGAGTTAATAGATCTTAGGATAGGGGATCAATTGGTGCATGATGGGTCTGAGTTAAGGTTTTTTTGGCCTGATTTTGGTGTGAAGGTGATGAGGTTTGGGAAAGATTTTTGTAGGAAACCATAAAGGCAACAATTATGAGTGAATGGTCACTAACGGGTGAACAACATTGATGACTGAGATTATTTTTAAAAGAATTTGTAATAAAGAGATCCAGAAAGGAGTTGCTTTAAGTTTTGAAATTTGGCTTGATGGGACTCCTGAGAATTGGTATGAGATTTTGGATTGTAAGAAAGTCATCCATTTCATGCCTGTATGTATGATTATGGTTTTATAAGGCTGTGAAGAATGTGGTAGTTGTTAGATTACGATTATGATTCTTTTTCACAGTGAGGATGGTGGAGGAAGGTAGGAAATGGCTAAAGGGAAGAGGTACCCACATGTTGATGAATGGTTTATTGTAAGCCAGTTAGGTTCATGGCTGTTAGTGGAGGAAGCCTGAGTAATAAAGTCATTTTGAAAAGTGCTATCTAATTATTCCACTTTATTTTTATGCTACGAATATTAACAATTTTAAGTGGATGTAGTGATGTCATTTTTGAAAGACGTATAATCAGGTACTGGGGGAGAACATTGGCAGATAAGAAGGGAAACTTAGGGCTGGAGTCTATGTTAGTCTTACAAAGTGGAAAGTAGATTAGAAAGGGCTGTTGGTCAAAGATGATAAGAGTTTTATGTGTGAATTACAGGTGAACTTTGCAAAGGAATTCTAATAGATATAATATACCTGGACTTCAAGAAGGCCTTTGAATCTGTCCCAGAAAATAAACAGATACAAAACTGCACTAACTGGAGTAGGATCAGGACTAAGCAACTGGAATAGTTGCATGGTTGAATGCTAGGATATAAAAGGTTGTGGAAAATGGGATAATGTCAGGAATTAGGAATGTGACTAGTGGAGTACTGCAATAATCCCGGTACTCATGGGTGTGTTTGACTTAGTCATATCTGAAGGAATAAAGAGAAGGAGCAGTTTCTTCATTGATGAAACAAAGGTACAACTGTGGAAGATGAGAGAACAGTCTATGGAAGAATTTTGGAAGGCTGAGCAGGTGGGTAGAAAGGTGGCATATGAGTTGTATTAAAGACAAATGTAGAGTACTGCAGCCAGGCCTCAACAAGCTTGATATGAAATATTAGCTGGGAGAGGTGGAATTGATAACAATAGAGCATGAAAAGGATCTGGGAGTGGTGTCCATACCTGGATGAGGTCACCAGAAGTAGACTGAGAGGTCAATGGAATCAGCAAACAGTATACTAGGATGCTTTTCATACATTTCATGAAGACTCGTCTAACTGGTGCTTCAACCAGATGATGCAAACTGGATGATTTTAAGCCTTTGAGTCTCTTAACGATAAACATTAAATCTCTGACTTGCTCCAGTTGTAGGATATCCACCTCAGACTAGTTCTGTTGTCACATTACCAACAGAACATTTTCAATGAAATGGAACACTATTTCACCTCCTAATAAAATCATCACAGATATTCCACAAGGATCAGTATTGGCTCTCATTTTCTTTAATATACACAACAACTTTCTACCTGTGGGTGCTAAACTTTCCAACCTAATCATTTATGCAGAGGACCTTCCCCTGGATTCAATAAACTCTGTGCAGGAATAGTGCTATTCCTGCATGGAGTGGTTTGTGTCCATGTAGCCACAGCAGCAAGCCTTGCATATTCATGAAGGCACACTGCTCTTAAGGCTAAATGAACCATGAATTAGTGCAGGGGGCATGTTTAAGTAGTGCATGGACTACAAACACACCCCTGCACACAGAAAGTGCTGTACAGCACTTTCTAAACCTGATCCAGAATAATATTAGAGAATTTCTTTAATATTATGCCAGTATTTTAGTGTCCATGGACACTGAAATGAAATACATATGGGAGCAGGAAATTAATGCAGGGGGTGTGTGAGAGGTTCTGTGATACCCCCCTGCATTGTAAAAGTGCTGTGCGACACCTTGCAACCTGCTAAAGCAGGAAATGTGGACAAAGGCACAAATAATGGGGGGGTCCTAAAAAGGGACACTAATGAAATATTGCCTTCACAATCTTAGAAAGTTGATAGAAAGCAGGTCATACATTAGCATAAATTTCTGAAGGATAGAAGTCTGAAAGTCAAATGTATGCCATTATTTCCTAACAGCAGTCCATGTGGTCTAAGGCACAAATAATGGAGGGACAAAGCCTTCAAAATAGGGACACTACTGAAATATTTCCCTCACAAACTTAGAAAGTTGATAGAAAACAGGTCATGTATTAGCATAAATTTCCGAAGGATAGATGTCTGAAAGTTGTATGTATGCCATTGTTCCTTGACAGCAGTCCATGTGGACAAAGACACAAATAATTGAGGGACAAAGGCTTAAAAATAGGGACATTACTGAAATATTTCCCTCACAAACTTAGAAAGTTGATAGAAAACAGGTCATGCATTAGCATGAATTTCAGAAGAAGTCTGAAAGTCAAATGTATGCCATTATTCCCTGACTGCAGACCTCAATGACTTGTCAAAACCACAATACTCACTATATAAAATAATAATATAATAATAATAATATAATAAATATTTTTTTTTACACATTAAGGAATGTTTAAGTATAGCTAAGCTGATGTGGGCATTATGGCTCTCTGCTTATCATTGCTTAAACCTCCCATAAGAGATAAATAAAAATATACAGCTGAAATTCCTAAGTTGCAAAAGTGTAGTGGTTAGAGTCCTGGCTTTACATGCAGGCATTCACGGTTCGAGTACCAAGTCATGCAAGTTATTTTTATATGGGAAAGCAGTGTTAAAATTATTTTTTTAAAACTTAAATTATGTAGTGACTGCTTTTTGTCAACTATGTAAGTGTAGTTGGTGTAAAATGGAAGTATGAGTGCATATAACAGGTGAAATCACCTATGTATACACAAGTATCCCATACAGTATAGTCACACCCCTTACTAATGTAATGATAGCACATAGAGGGATGTCATGTAAAGTAAATCATATACACCTACTAAATGATGTAATTATTCTGATAATTATCTAAAATGAAAAGTGAGCAATGGTCAACAATGCTCAGCTATGCTTACCAGGTTTAAGCATCACTTAGACATGATTGCTAAGCACCAGGTAGCTCAGGTAAGTGGATTTGTGCACTGTTAAGCAGTGCTCAGCAATTACACCTTTAAACACTGTTCAGCTCAGCTTAGCGGGTTTGCATGTTGCTAAGCCATGCTCAGCATTTTCAAAATGGTCCAATGATGATAAAGGGTGGGAATATGGCCTTATTTTAAACTGTGCTGGTAGGAATACAACCATAACCTGTTTAGTCTGATCTCTGCAGGAACATGTCTGGTGTTGGAGAGGGAGTGATGTTTTGGGTGCAGCGCTGGAGCATTCAGGAGTCCAGGGTCATGGCTGGACTCCTTGCAGAAAACCATGAGGAGAGGCTTCTGCAGGGCTAGTACCAGGACTCACAATACAAAGTGGAGGCCTGGGACCATCTCACACATGATCTTACTTGTGCTACTGGTATCCCCCAGAATGGTGAGCAGGTACAGTACCCCAGTGCTGACCTACACCAGAGGAACTTGTGCTCTTGGCCCAGTAGATCCAAGATGCATGGGCATGGAATGCTCCAGTAATGAGTAAGTACCACTAGCAAGTAGTTTGTAGCAAATACTACCCTAAGAATGTGATAAAATGGTGTGCATAATGTTTGTTTTTCTCCCCTACAGCTGCAGCAGAGAGGGCTATGAATGTAGAAGCCCATGCTTACAGATTGCTGAGGCTGCACCAACAGCCTGGTGAGTACAAATCTATTTTGTAGTATATTGTTCAAATAGCTAAGAAGGAGTACATTGCTTACTGCTAGTAGGTATACTGTTACTGTGTGAACTGAATAAATAAAAAAGTTTGACTGGCTAATATTGATGTCCAATAATAATTCCTATAAAAAACTGTTGTGTTTATTCTGGTATGTTGTTGTCGACATATAGAATGTATGCAGGTTCTTCACAGCAAATGTGGCTGTGACAGCATACATTAACTCAGGTAGTTCTGTGAACCAGCTGTAAGAAAAACTGTGGATGGTGGAGCTGTAAAATGAGCTATAACTGAAATGTAAAATATATACTGAGCTAAACTCTGAACCCTGAATAGTAATGTGGAAAGTTTCAAAGTGTATTCCATCCAGCATTGCCTTGTGTTAACCTTTGCTTTCCAGGTTGTAGTAATCCAAAGGATGAATGGACAGTTCAGTAACTATCTGTCATGCATGCATCACAGGATTACAAGTTCAGACTGTCCAACCAAGAGACTATTAGGAAGAAACCAGTGAAACAAGAAACAGGAGTTCCCCAGTAGCTCAATGTGATGAGAAATAGCTTAGTTGTTAATTTTGCATACCCAGACATTGTTTGAATCCAGGGAGTGGTACTAAGATGTGTGCATATCTATACACAAGGAATCAGGAATAAATGTAAAAACAGTCATGTAGTGTTAACAGATATTTTCTCCACAGGTTGTACTGGTAAAGAAATGTTGGTAGTAGCTGTAGGAAGGGTATATTAATAAACTGTGTACAATTTTATTTATTTATTTATTTTTATTTTACATTTGTTGACCGGGCAAGTCTAACTGGATATATGTCCATTTTCAGTAGAAGCCCGGGGAGATAAGCTCCGGGAGAACAAAATCAAAACATCTCCTATAAACAAAAATTCATAAACAACTATTTATATGTACGATGTATGTTGTAGGAATTTTACAGAGATTATCAAAGAGGGGAGACATTGCAAACATAATACAGAGAAATGCAGGTACAATACAAAAATTGCAGGTTAATACATAATATAAAAAAGAAAGCAGGTTATACTATATACTATAATTATTTAGTAAAAAAGTTGTCACAATCATAAGTTTCAGAAGACGGAAGTAAGAGTATATAGTAGGATAAGGGTATGTTATATTTAAGGAAAATAGAAGTTGGTAAATGAAAAGATGAGGGTAAGCAGGAACAAGATAGAAAAGCTAGTTGCTTAGTCAGGTTTAGTACATGGTCACAACCAGTGTGTTCTGAGGAAGAGTTTTAGTTCCTTTTGAAAAGTGACATAGATGGAAGTGAAGAAAGTTCACTGTGAAGTAGATTCCAGGATTTTCCAACAGTATTAGAGAAGAGAGAGTCCCCAGCTCTGTTGTTTGATTTTGAAATATCTACAAGAAGTTTATGTGAGGATCGTAGAGTCTTGAGATTGGTATAGGGGAAGATGAGGGGTGATAGCACAGGACTATTGGTAGGTTGGTAAAGGGTCTTATGGGCAATGGTCAGTTGGTGGAATTTAAGCTGATTTTGCAGTTCAAGCCATCCTAGCTGCTTTAGATTATAAAAGTGGTGGGTTCTGAAAGGGTTTCCTGTAGCAAATCTGGCTATGTTATTGTAGGAATGTTCCATTTTATTGCAGTTGTTTTTAGATAGATGTGTATATATGGATAAGGCATAGAGGAGAGTAGAGATTAGATGAGTGTGAGCAATAGTCATTTTAGCTGAAGGAGAAAGGAAGTGTTTGATCCTGTAGAGAGAGCCTAATTTTCTGTTAACAGTTTTTAGAGTATTATTGATATGGGTGTCGAAGTTGAGGTTGTTGTCTATGGTGATGCCTAGTAGTTTGGTTGTAGGTTCTGGGGATACAAGAGTACCGTTGTTGGATGTTACAGTGAAATCTATTGGGAAGGACCTACATGTAGGAGTAAAAAGGAGGAGTTTAGTTTTTTTGGGATTCAGGATGAGACAGAACCGTGCAAACCATTGTTTAACTGTGTTAAACACTGTTTGGGTAAGGGAGTGAAGTTCAGATGTGGTTGTGGATGAGCATATAAGAGTGGAGTCATCTGCGTATTGGATGCATGTAGCTAGGGGGATATCTAGGTGAAGGCCATTGATAAATATAGAAAAAAGTAAGGGTCCTAATATGGACCCTTGTGGGGCACCAAGGTTAACAGGCAGGTGAGTAGATAGAATTATTGTGGCAAAGAACAGCCTGTTGGCTGTTTTTTTTAAGTAGGACTTGAGCCATGTTATATCAAGTTCATCTAGTGACAGGAATGTAAGGATATTTAGAAGCATCTGTTTTTTTACCATATTGAATGCCTTGGACAGATCAATAAACAGTGCAAAGGAAAGCATATTGTTGTTGCGGTTTTTGTTGATACAGTCAGTAAAGGAGAGGAGGGCAGTAGTAGTGCTGTGGGAAGGTTTGAAACCATGTTGACAGCTGGATAGTAAATTATTTTGGATTAGGTGGTCTAGCATTTGCTTGTGGATACATTTTTCCATGATCTTTGCCAGAGGAGAAAGTAGGGCTATGGGATGGTAGTTGGAGAATTCAGTAGAGCTTCCACCTTTATGTAGGGGGATAATATGGGAGACTTTCCAGATACTAGGGATGTGTCCTTCACTGATGGTTGTATTGATCAGGATAGAAATGGGACAGGCAATGGATATGGCTGCTTTTTTGTAGATATTCAGCGGGTAGTTGGTCTGCTGAAGGAGAGGATGGTTTCAGTTTTTGGATAAGGGTAAGAATGTATGTTGTTGGGACTGGTCAGAAGAGAAATGGAGGGGGTTGGACAGAGTTTGGGTTAAATATAGGAAAGCCTTGAGTTGATAACTGACTGGCAAGTGTTTGAATGGCTTCAGTGAAAAAGGTATCAAAGGCGTTGGCAGTATGCTTGGGATTTTCCTGATCTGTGCCTTGTGGGTTTGGAGTGATAGATTGACGTGGGTGTAAGAGTTGGTTAATTCTCGCCCAGAACATTTAAAGTTTGTTATGGTAGGTTTGCTGGAATTGTCGGTAGCAGTTTCTTTTGTCAGAGAGTATAGATTTTTTAGTGTAATTTCTCAGCTATCTGAAATTTTGTTGGTCTACTGGGTTTTTAGTCATTTGCCATTTACTCCAGTATTTATTTCTGAGATGGATTTTTTGCTTGGTTTCTTTTGAAAGCCATGGGGCAGATTTAGTTCTGATTCTGATAGAGCAGGTTGGTGCATGGTGGTCAAGTATAGCTAGGAAGTTAGAATTCAAATATTTAACAGCATCCTCCAATGGGAGGTATTTTAAGGGTGACCAGTTCCATGCTTTTAGTTAGTTTTGGAAGAGATCAGGGTTAAAGGTTCTAATTGTCCTACAAATGGTTGCAATGGGTAGATTGGTCTTATACCTGATGATGTAGGTAAGTGAGTGGTCACTCACTTCATCAGGGATGGTTCCAGCTTCATACATCTGGGGAAGATTATTTATGAGAATCCAGTCCAAGGTCCTTTCATTCTTATTAGACTTCTTTATCCTGGTAGGGGAGGTAATGGTTTGAGAGAAACTGAATAGATTAATGTGGATTGTAGGGTGATTACCACTGCAACATTTCCAATCAATGTTGAAATCCGCTAGGATTATGGTTTCTTAGGGTAAGTGTTGAGATAACCAGCAAAGGATATCTCTATGGTGGCACTGTTATTGCCAGGAGGTAGATAGACAGATAGATGCAGATAATATAAATGGATTTGTAAGTGTTGATTTGAAGTTTGGAAATAAGAATTTCAGTGTTAGAGGTTAGAGGTGGTTTATAAGCATAGATAGTAATTTGTAGGCCTGATTTAAATAAGATAGCAATCCCACCACCCTTCTTGGCTACACGGTCAAGTTGTAGGATATTATAGCTGGGTGGGATGACTTCATTGTCTTTAGTAACAGGTTTTAACTAGGTTTCTGTTAAACATAGAATGTCAAAGGAGTAGGCTTCTAAGAGAGAATGGAGTTGTGCAATTTTGTTATTAATACTATGTACATTGAGGTGAGCTATTAAGAGTGAGTTTGGTGGTTTGGTGAGGGAATGAAATGTAGATGGACTGGGGTTGAGGAGGTGAGTGGTAGTAGTAGTTGTTGGGCATGGGTTTGGGTAAATATCTCCATCTTTTAAAGAGAGGAGTTGTATTTGAAATCTAGGATTTGGGGGTTTACAGTATAGGTTTGGAGATCTCCTGGGTTTGAGAGAGTTGTATCTAATGTGAGCTGTTCTATGATATCTAGGAAGTAGATAGCTGGATGTAGATGTTCTATTAACATGGTTAGTGAGAAGAGGTAGAGAAGGAGAGGTGGTCAGCTTATTGGGGTATTGAAGTTGTGGATTTAATGGGTGTTCATAGGAGGTAAGCAGGTGGGCTAAAGTTAAAGGAGGTAGAAGTATGAGTGTGAGTAACAGCTGTAAGAGGTGTGTAGTTTGTACATTTGGATGAGTTAGGTGTAAGGTCTTTGGTACAGGTATGGGAGTAAAGTAGGTGCAGATAGGGAGAGGTGGAGGGTGTGGTGGGAGAGGTAGGGAGTGGTAGGTGAAAGGAGGAAATAGGTGGTTGATGGGAAATGTTAATGTTTGTAGTGATTGGTGGGAAAGGGGAAGGGATGTGGTTAAGTAGTACTGTTTAGTGTTTATAGTGATTGGTGGGAAGGGGGAAGGGTGTAGTTAAGTAGTATATGATTAGGACCTCTGGGGTGGGTGGGAATTGGGGGTAGGGTAGGGGAGCGAAGTGAACCCACAGGGAGAACGGAGCAGATAGAGACAGGTAATGAAGCAGCTAGAGGAGAAACAATCAGTGATGCTGGTTACTGAGGTAAGTTAGGAAAGTCTAAAGTGGTAAAGAGCAGAGATAAGAAGGAGTCTATGAGAAAACAGGAGGATGTAGACAGTTAAAGTAAAGGGTAAAGTGTGAGGTGTCAGAGCAGGTCTAGGACATAAGAAATGTAGAGTAAATAAAAGAAGAATAACAGATGGATAAGCAGTAGAATAAAGGAAGGATGAGGATGCCACCTACTGGACAGTGCTAGTATTGTAGGCAGTTCTGTATGGGAGCTTGCTGGTATCAGACTAGGGAAAGGGGGAAGTTAGTAAGAGGGGTTACTATGAGGGGGTGGAGGTGTTTAGGTAACAGGGTAGATAGAATGGGAGTAAAGGCTGCTGGCTGTCCAGGCTTGGAGCGTGGTTTAGAACTCCTGAAGCAATAGTGGGTGGTAGTAGGCTTTACAGGCAGGACATAGATAACATACTTTCTTTCTTCCTTGAGAGAGGGTGCAGAGAATAGAGGCTGAGAGATGAGCCCACATGTTTTTGGATGGGGTCCTTTGTCACCAGGTAGGTAGTTTTGCAGAGATTAATTGCTGGAACAGTGCAATGGAGAGCAGGCTACTTATGGGAGAGAGAGAGACAATAGTGGTCACGAGTAGCAAGAAGTTAGCCCATAGAAAGGTAGTTATGACAATATAATAAAAGACATTACATGAAGACAAGAAATAAAAACAGCAGCATTTGAGCATTCACTAATTTTTGCTAGAAGCTACCAATATCACATGTATGCTAGCAGGCAGGCTCAGGATCTACACTAAGCATTGGTCTAAAGGATTCAGCACCTTCTATAATACAGTATATAGCACACCATTAAACAATTCTGTAGAAATATGCAGTAATTAACATGGACAGCTACACAGGTGCTTTACCCACTAATAATTATATTAATGTAGGCTTAGCATTCCACAATCAACATTCACACATTAGGCTTGTATACCAGTCATAAAGGTACAAAGTGTTATCTTTAGTGATTAGCAACTACTCATTGGATGTTACTAGTTACCACAGCATTCTACAAATAACTGATCCATAAGACCCTTATATGTTATTGTAACATGCAGAGATAAATATATCTGTAGCTGATAGTGAGGGCTATTAGGATAAGCTTTAACATAGGCTTCAAGACTCTGCAGGACAAGGGAATGTGTAGAGAAGCTTCCTGAGGGTAACAGAAGTAGATATAGTCATTATAGATGCACAACACAGGGTATGTAGAACTGGTAGCAAATTAAACATGTTGAACTGAACTCAGTTCTCTGTTTTGCAAGTTGAGAACAGCAAGAGAAGCAAATGTGCCCAGCTCGCTCAGAGTAGAGCCACATGGGTGGCATATTTCTAAATAGCCATTACAGGCTAAAACAAACAAACAAGTGAGCTTCAGCTCAAATATAGTAACTCCACGTGGGTGACGTACTGTTTACTGGACGTTACAGGGGTTAGAAGAAAGACTAGCTCCCAACTTTCTTAATGGGCATTACAGGCTAAACACAAATTCCCAAAAGCAACGCAAACAGCATCATGATCAACAAGCGAGCTTTAGCTCACACATAGTAGCTTCCACATGATTGGCATGATGCTAAATGGTCACTACATGCTTTTAAGGAATAAAAATAAATCTAGTTCCCAACATTCTCAGTAGCCCCGGGAATCATCTCTGGGTCACTGCTGGACAGAGGCACAACAAACTAATGGGCACAGTATTTTTTCATATAAGGGGTGGCGTAAGCCACAATAATTTAAGGCTGCTTTATAAATGCCTTAGGGCAGATAGCCTAGTATAAACCTATGAACCTATGAACCTAAACAGAAGTTTGATCAGCAAGTAAGCTACAGTACGAACATAGTAGCTTCCACGTGTGTAGTGTGATGGTAAAAGGCCATAACAGTCTTCTTTAGAGAAATAAACTAGCTCCTAACTTTCAAAATAGCCATTACAGACTAAAAACTAGTATCCTACTAACACATACAGCAGCCATTTAAGCTGCAGTTTAGTAATAGCTCCCAACTTTCAAAATAGTCATTGCAGGCTAAAAACCAGTACCTTAGCAAGACAAACAGCAGCCGTTTAAGCTGCCAAATAAGATAGCACCCAACTTTCAATATAGCCGTTATAGGCTAAAACTAGTAAAATCTAGTACCCTAGTATGATTAACAGCAGCCGTTTAAGCTGCCGAATACACTGGTTCCTTACATTCAAAATAACCGTTACAGGCTGAAAAACAAGTACCCAATCAACATGAACAGCAGGCATTTAGGTTGCCATTCAAGCCTATGGCAAATGATTTGGTTTCCATTTCAGCATAACAAGCATGAAAACTCTTCAGCTTTACCACCACATGCCTGCAAATGACAGCAGGATAGGTACATACAACATGTACGCTTCTCGATACATGTCTCTCAAGTCTCACTCTGTCATGGCTAGTGATCACTGCTGTCAATGATGCTGGGCACAGATAGGAAACCTGTTGAAGTATGCCAGTAGCACACTCACATAACAGCACTCAGGGTACCCCTCCTGTGCCAGATATGTAACCCTGACAGGTACGAGTCCCCTCTAGGCATGTACCCAGAGTTGTCACAGTTTGCTTCATACCATTTCAGACTGACAGTTTAATAGATATGTTTGTGCTACAGAAGCTATGGGCCATAGGCAGATGTAAAGTGAGGGCAGACCCATAGAGGATTGAGCAGTACTGTTGTTGAAAATAGAAGGATAAACAGTTGTTAATGGAATTTTTGTCTGTCCCCCACCACTCATCTGGATCAAAATTAAAATTCATATGATATGGGTATGCTTTACTCCAAACCTAATGTTGGGACTTGTGTTCTATTGTTGCTCCTATATTTGATTGGTTGCATGTTAACATACCATGTTCAAATACCATTGTTGGTGGCCTGTTGCCGTCAGTGTTACTGGTATGCTGTTACAATGCATACTATTGTTCCATTTATGCATGTGTTCATTTTGCTATGCAACTGTTTAAAATCTGTTTTATGGGGTTAATTGGAACACCCATGCATGGTGTTATAACTAATCTGGAAATGTGTTGTTGATGAATAACCAACATATTCTTTAAAACCTCAACACTGTAGTATGTTTGGGAAGGCAGATCCTGGTGGATCTGCCTGTCCCACTGCATATGGCCATGGCACTGGCCCCAGCATGTCTGGGACCCAGCCTGGGCCTTCCTCATCTACTGATACTGCACCACCTTTGGATGGATCCACCTCAGGGGATGGGGCCTGTTCCCCCCTGGAGTGGGTGCAGACAGGAGCATGTCACTCGCAGTCAGGTCAGGGGTTTGTTGTGCAGTACCATCCGATCAGAGTTAGGTGGGCAGCTGCACCAGATTGAGAGCTGCCTGTTGCACCTTGAAGGGCAGACCACCCCTCCTGTCCAGCACCCAGCACAGCCACCTTTAGGGCCATAAAGGAGCAGAGGTGACTGCCCATGGTTGAGGGCCTCAGTCCCCTTGTATCCATTTAGGGGCTCATGGACTTCAAATTCCCAACCATCCTCCCTATCAAATGTGTTTAACCCCCTCATGTGTCATACACCACCCCTGTCTGCTGTCTTGTCTGTCTGCAAATGCACTCTATCCCACCCAATCTACCTCCCCAAGCATACCTACTTCCCTCCCTAACAACCCACTCTCACCTTAAAAAAAAAGCATCTGTCCCACAAAAAACATTGCCCCATACATAGCTCTACATTTCACCCCCATGTGCAGTAAAATTAATCAATCAACCCACTGATTACTCTGCAAATGTCTGTTACCAACACACCTACCTGTGGGGTATGAGGCTGTAAATTCCAAATGCTATACATGTAATTCACAGCTGCTGCTGCCAAAGAAATGTAGAGCAATGGTCCTTTCCTACACCCATCCTGTACATCCCTAGCTGCTTTTCATAATGTTTTACCCTCTGCTTGCCCACATTTCACCACTTTTCTGTCACCATTTTTTTTTCATTAAAGAAAATTAGTGTGGTTGTAAGTGGGAGTAAGCAGTGCTAAGTGAAGCTAAGAGGGTTTAACCTTCTCTTAGCATCACTTAGCACTGCACAAAACTGCACAAACCTGCTTACAACTGATTAAAAGTGCCTTAATCACTCTGTCTACATTAGTCCTTGTTCTGCCTAGCAACAAAATAATCAGTCTTGAACCCAGGATGCTGTGCATTACAATCAGAGCAATGTACCAGTACACCATTTGAACTGTTGGACTTTGCAATGCTTTTACAAACATATCATTCATTCTGATCATTTAACATTAATGAAAAAAAGTAATCACCTCCTAGTTTGGAACCCAGAACCCTGTGCACAACAATCACAGCAACATAGCACTACACCATCCAAGCTGTAGGAATCGGTAATGTTTTTACAAACATGTCATGCACAACAGTCATTCAACATAAGGGGGGATTATTTATCTGTAGTACTATTATATACATATATATTTATATAAACATACCAATATATATGTATAAATATATATATATGTGTGTGTGTGTGTGTGTGTGTGTGTGTGTGTGTGTGTGTATTCATACAGAGCTATATAGACAGATAACCAACCTCTTACTTAAACAAATCTGCAGACACCCAAACAAATGGAGGGGGGGGGGCTAAAGGACAAACAATAGTGACATGTTTGAAATATGGTTGTCATACACGTAGAAGTCTGCTAGAGTGGCATGGTGTGCCTTAACATACAATGCCAGACAGATTCCAGGTCTGAAACACAAATGAATGTCAAAATTTACTGATGTCAATGCTCACATCATCCCAGTCATTTCTCAGAAACCCAAAACTGTTGCGGCCAACAGACAAAACATATGAGCCACATAAAAGGACAGTGTCTAGATATCGGGACAGTGGAGAGGTATGACTGCAGTCATGTAACAGAATGTAAAAACCTGTGACAGCCACCAACCATGTCACCCAGCTCCTTCTAAACCAAGTAAGACCAACACAACACTAACCCAAATCAGCTCTGGGCAATTACCCATGTATAGCCAAATATATCATGCACTACAGGGATGGAACTGTAGGGAAAAGGAGATAGTGGTGCATAAATGTCCAACCACAACCATTTGCACCACCGTCACAGCAACATACCAGTACCTCAAATGAACTCTAGAGTACAATGACTGTTTGAACAAACATATCCTGCACACTAACACAATTTTGTTTTCTTTTGAGCCAGTTCCCATTACTTACATCAAATCTCTACTACTCAAGCTAAAACTTTGCTCTCCTTCCACTGACAGTCTATCTCCTACATTCCTCACAGTTGCTGCTGACTCAATTGCCTATCCTGTATCTATACTAATTAATTTATCTATTCTAGAATCAACTGTCCCCACCCTTTGGAAATCTTTCTTCACTATCCCTCTTCATAAAGGTGGAAACTCTACTCACCCCTCAAACTACTGACCTATTGCCATTCTCTCCCCCCTCTCCAAGATATTAGAAAAATGTATTTACTAACAGCTTCTCAATCACCTCCTCACACACCACTTACTTACCCCTACCCAACATGGATTTTGTCCTCACCACAGCACCACCACTGCCCTCCTCTCCTTCACTCATATCATTGCAGAGGCCCTAGACAACAATAAACTCATTTCTTGTCTCTTCCTAGATCTCTCCAAAGCCTTCGACACTGTCTCTCATCCTCTACTACTATCCAAACTCACAAATCTCCATTTATCCCTCTCTGCACTTGCCTGGTTTAATAGTTACCTATCTGGTCAGGAACAGTCTGTCAAATGGCTCTCATCCTCCTCTCCTTTCCTTCCCATCCCCACTGGTGTCCCCCAAGGCTCCATCTTGGGATCCCTTTTGTTTAACATCTTCACCAATGATCTTTACAGCTCATGCAAAGAATCCTCCCTTATTCAGTATGCCAATGACTCCACACATATCCATCTCAAATAACATTCCTGAACTACACTCCCTGACACAACAGACCCTACTATCCACTGAACAGTGGCTCTCTCACAACCTATTGATCCTAAATCCCAAAATGAACAAACTCCTACTTTTCCTTCCCCGTTCTCTTTCTCATCACAAAACCTCTTTTTTTATTACATCTTCTAACAATATAAACATCCAACCTGACACCCACACAAAACTCCTAGGGGTCATTATTAATGAAGAACTCAAGTTCAACCTAAACATACTCCAATGTATAAAAGAAACAAACCAGAAACTAGGTCTGCTATATCGGAACAAAAAATTCCTAACCCCTGAATCTAGACTTACCCTGGGCCATGCACTCCTCCTCCCCTCCCTCTTATATGCCACCCCAGTTCTTACCAATATCCAGGCCTCCACTCTAAACAAACTGCAACAGACTTATCATAAAATAGCCAGATTCATTACTAACTCCCCATACAACTCACACCACTGCATTTCTTTAAACTCTCTTCAATGGCTTGTACTTCCCCAGTTTCTGCTATCTTATTAATTTCATATGCTACACTCTATTCTTTATAAACCCTCCTTCTGTCCATCTCTGTCTTCCTTAGTCTCAGTTTACATCCCATCCTGAACCCTCTGTACTTCTAACCAACAATTACTTGATATCTACCACCCAAAAAGGTCAGTAGGCAAACTACTCTACAAACACTCCCTTGCCCATGCTTGGAACAAACTTCCCCTTGACTTACGTTCAATCTCCCACACCTCACACTTTAAAAATGAACTAAAAGCTTATTTTCTCAATTCCAGAAACTGCCCTTGCCATGACCCTACCTAGTCTTCCTTCCCTTTATGTACCCTCAAAAGGACCATACTTAGTACCTCATTACACCTCTCTCTCTCCAATGTGTCTACTATGCATTTGCATAATTGTATGCAAACAAAAAATGTTTATTGTTGACCTATTGAACTATATCAATGTAAAATTGTTACTTAGCTTCTTTTTAATGCAACTTTAACTTTATGCATGTAACCCAGCATATGTGAATCTTTTTGCTATAACTGCTATTATATCAATATTGTTTTAAATTGTACTTGTTTTAAGATGTATTACTGGAGCTTTTCTCCTCAGATCTCCACTGAAAATGGGCCACAAGCCCAGTTGGACAAACCCGGTTAACAAATGCCAATAAATAAATAAATAAATAAATAAATAATCCTGATTCTCAGTCACACTATACACTGACAGATACTGGCCCAACTCACAGTGGACTGGAAATCCTTAGGTGTTAAAGGACCTTTCTCAGTCTGCCCCTACAAACATACACACCTGATAGACCACCAGCAGCTGTAGCAGCATGCACAGTCAGATAGAAAAAGGATCTTTGACACTCACATCTGCTACTCTCCTTACCCAGCAAAACAAACATCTACACACAACACTGCTACACAATCGTGGCAGTTGCTTCACAATGGCCAGACATACATAACTCTCATATGTACAGATTTCCACAAAATGTCCAGGGTGTAAGACCATATTCATGGCCACTGCCTCATACCACTTCCAGGATTCTGCTATGTCAATGGGATGATACCTTGAGTGCAGTCAATAAATAATGTTACCACATACATCTGACCCTCTTACTGCAAAACATCTGGACAAAGCATGACATATTTGGGGGACAGTGGGCTGGAAAGAGGGACATATCTCACAAAATGGTGTTACAAACTGAAACAGCTGACAGTGTCACAGGCTTTGTTGTAGCATAACATCCCTGAAGGATATGATGTCTGTAACACCAATGGATGTCAACAGTTACTGACTACAATCCTCACATTATCCTACTGCTTCCACAAAAACTGACATTATCTGAGCAACAGACCAAACATAACAGGTGAACCCCTGGGCAGTTTGTGGACATCAGGACAGTTGAGAGGTATGTCAGAGACATATCACTGTCAGATGTCAAGTCACACAGAAAATGCATGTCCAGATGAACCTTGTTAAACTAGCAACCCTCTTTGTGTATAACAGTACTACTGATGTACAATCTATACCCAATTCTGGAGCTTTGTTGTTCCCCATGTTGCCTGGCTGTCTCCACATGTCCTCTTCTGAGAGGTATTCCCACCTACTGTCTGTGAAGCTGTAGTCCTCACACCTCCATGATATTCTCCACACAGGCAAGGGAAAGGAGCAATCCCCACATGAAGGCCGTCATTATAGCACTGTGTTGCTATGGCATTGGCAAATGGAAAGACAACACAGCTGCTCTGGATACAAGTAGCAAGTGGGAGTCACCAACTGGTGCACAGGCCATCATCTGCTCATGAGCAGTACCTACAAAAGACAAGCTGCTGCCTATGCAACACAAGTCTCAACCCATCTACAGAAAGACAGACTGTGACTACACAAACCTAACCAATTGCATTGTTATGAGTTAACATCTGAGCACTATAACAGGTATGTCAGTTATGTAAGCATGTATTGGAATGCAGAAGGGGGATGCAATGATGTCAAATGGGACATCAGACACTAGGCCGCAACAAGACCTGATGGACTCACATGCTGCTGTCCAGCACCTATGGCCATGTCTGCTTGCCCTGCCTGCATTGACATAGAGCACATCTCTGTCCCCTGACTCACCCCAGCAAAGGTCAGCTCATGTATAACTACTAATGGAGTCTCTGTTGTCTAATACTGTGTGTCACTGGTAGGCCATCTCCCTGGGATGTTATAATTAGTCATATCTCACCTGTGAATGCTACTCTGATACATATGCTTTTCATACAAATGTAATAGATGTACATAGGGTATGTGCATACTACATGACCGGTGCAGATGTGTGTGTTGAACTGTATGTGATATACTGAGCCCATACCTGCCAACTGTCCAGAGTGTTGCAGACTGATCACATGTCTGCCTCATATTTGTAGTCAGTGCCTCAGACAGTTGTGTATTGTGCAGCACATCACTGGCAGCCCATTAAAGACTGTAGTCATAACAAATTAGCATACATGTCATTGTCAGATGTCATATCCTGCAGTGTACACTTGTGAATGTGACACCATCTTTGCTGGCAAATAAGTGTATTTCAGCTAGATTTATAAAGTGAAACTATTTACTGGCCTTTGCCCACCACTGATGTGTGCCTGTGTGGAGATGTCTTGCTCTAACAGGAGCTAGGTGTCTTATGATGACACCCATGTCAATGCAAGTGTACCTTGTCCTGTAGGATGCTGACATTTATGCAGTCACTGATACCTGCTGTCTAGCTTTTTAGAGCACACCAGTCTTGCCAGGTCACTCATCCCATCAAACGTTTAGACCCCAAATGGAGGCCCACAAAGCCACAGGAGGTGGAGTGTTGAACATTAGCATACACATACACACCTCCAGGTTGGCCAAACAGTATGCCACATGGGAGACATCCCGAGTGCATTTAACAGTTGACAAAATACCAACTCAAATCATAGCTAGCTACAGGCCTCCAAACATGACTATGGATACCCACCACACCTATTGAGACCTGTTGGAATCTGTCAGGATTCAATTGTATACTCTGCTCCTGGGTGACTTCAAATACCCAACCATAGTCTGCCTGACCTATGCCACATGAACATGAACACACATAGATTCCTCAGCTTTGTCAATGGTAATGCAGTGGATCAGCCGATCAACACCCCTACGGCAGGTGGGAATCTCATGTACCTGGCCCTAACCAACATGAGTAGCCACTGTAGCACTTCTGCAGTGCCATCCCCCTTGGTAATATCTAACTACCTAGCCATCACTGCTCAGGTCACCATCTCTCCTACCCCCTAACCCCCTTTGCAGTGTCAACCAGAATGAACTGTACACAAATGACTATAAATCCCCTCAGAGCAGGTAGATGTAGCTGTACAGCCAACGTCTCATTTATTGGAACTAGCAGCAGTGTCCAGACCCACACCACAATACTATGTGGGAACCCACATAGCTGTATGGACTCAGTAGTACCTGACAAGGCAACATCATCTCCCTCAAGGTAGGGTAAACATTGTGGTAGACAGCAGCAATACACAAATACCATAATAAATAGAAACAAGTGCTGGATGGGCTAAGAAGGAACAGGTGCCTCATTGTAAGTAATGTCACCTTAGTCTGTACAAGCAAATAGGGGCACAGGTGATGTACCCTAAGGCTGTCTTTGAGTGCAAATTGGACAGATCAACCAAGGCAGATCACTAGGCCTTCCACACATGTGTCTGCAATTCCAGAGGCAACATACAACTCTGCTCTGTAGTGGTAATCAATAACACCACATGCACATATGGCATAGATAAAGGCAACCAGCTGCAGACAGGTGAAGTGTAAACACCACCCCCATCCCCTCAGTGGTACACATGTTCATGTGCAGCACTTGCCCCCCTCCCCTCATCATCAGGAAGCAGGTCTGTAATGCCCTCTCAAAGGCAACATGCATCCGTGTCCATAGTTATGATACCATTCCTGGCTGCAACCTACATGAACAGAGGCATGGGTTCTCAGAACTATTCTGCACTGTAGTCAACCACAGCCTGAACACTGGTGTCATCCCATTTGCACAGAGGACAGCCACTGTCAGCCTTATACACAAAGGTAGAGCAATCCAACAACCCAGCCAATACGATGCACATCAGCCTAACTAGCCTGCTCTGCAAGGGCATGGGAGGCAATATCAAGGACATTATGAACAGGGACATCGGCAACATCAAAATGCCTGGGCTCACACGCCATGGTATTGTCAAAGGGAGAGCAGGCCTGTGAAACCTGATTGACCTATCTGCAGTGGTCAACAAACACAGGGATGAGGGGAAGATGGTGAACAATGCCTACCTTCACCTTGCCCTATCCTCTCACACTATTCCTCAGGTGGACAGGATACATAAGCCTACACAGCTAGGCACCAACCTGTAGGTTACCAGATGGGTGTCTAACTGGTCCAATGATAGTAGCCACACAGTCAAAGTTGTAGAACCCACCTCTAATAGTAGATTCATCCACAACAGTGTAACCCAAGGATTGGTCTGGGGCCCTCTACTGTTTGAGATATATGTATCTGAGGTACAGGACAATAGCAGTGGTCTGTGGCTGACCGAGTGTATGAATGCTTGCAAGCCACCCACTGTCTTACATTCCCCTACTGATATGGCCATCTCCCAAGAGGCAGTCATCTGGTGCATTACCACAGATGGAATGCCAGAAAGGCCATCACTCCCCCTGTTGTGGCAGATATCATCCACATTACATATGACAGTAATAATGTACTGAGAATGCAATCGGGTATGAGGTGACTAGTGCACTGAGGTTGGTAGCAACCTGACAGTTTCCCACCATATGGGCAGCATTGTACAGAAGGCAGTCTACATGGCCCACCTCACAAATATGGGTATGTCATAGGTAGTTGTAAAGTGAGGGCAGACCTCTAGAGTATTGAGCAGTACTGTTGTAAAAATAGAGGCCTATGCAGTTAATGGACTTTTCTTCTCTTCCCCCCACCCCTCATCTGCATCAATAATTATTATTCATATACTACAGGTATGTTGTTACCAAACCTAATGTTAGGACATGTGTTACATTATTGTTCATATAATTAATTGGTTGCATGTTAACATACCTTGTTCAAATACCATTGTTGGTGGCCTGTTGTCATCATTGATACTGGCATGCTGTTACAATGCTTACTGTTGTTCCAGTTATGCTTATGTTCTGTTTGCTATACAACTGCTCCACATCTGTTGTTTTGGGTTAATTGAACACCCATGCATGCCTTTAAATCTAATATTGAAATGTTTTTTTTTTCATGACTAAGCAATATATCTTGGAATACCTCAACACCATAGCATGTTTGGGAAGGCCGATCCCAGGGGATACACCTGTCCCACCCCATCTGGCCATGGCACTGGGCCCCAGCATGTCTTGGACCCACCATGGAACTTCACCTCTTGTAGACCCTGCGCCACCTGTGAGTGGTTGCGGAGATGAGCCCATCATCTGTCATCTGTTCCAGGGTATGGTGCTCAGTGTCATCTGCTCTGAGTTGGGTGGCCAGCTGCATCAGATGAAGGGCTGCCTGGCACACCTTGAGTAGCAGCCTGCCCGTCCTGTCCAGCCCCCAGCACAGCCACCATTGGGGCTGTGAAGGTGCAGTCATGACTGCCTGCAGGTGAGGATGTCAGTCCCACCATATCCATATGGGGACTCATTGGCCTCTGATTCCAACACCATCCCTGCATAAGATGTTTACCTCCCCACATGTGTCATACACCACCCCTGTCTGTAGTCCTGTCTGTCTTGTCTGTCTCCCTACCCAACCTACCTCCCCAGACGTACCTAGAATCCTTCCCCAACATCCCACTGTCACCTTAACAAAGGAAAAAGGACATCTGTACCCAAAACAATCATCGCCCCATACATAGCTGTCCATTTTGCATGGGTGTCCACTGGACACGTAATCTGGTCCAATTGACTTGCAGCACATTTCTGTCCTCACCCCTGTTTCTGTGATTTGAGTGTCCAAATTCACCTCCAAATCCCATACAAATACACAGCTGTTGCTGTATTACAAATGGACAGCTATAAACCTTCCCTACACCCATCCTGGACATCTCTAGCTACCTTTCATATTGTTTTTCCCTCTGAGTGCCCCTTTCTCACTACTTTCCTATAACCCCTTTTTATTTTCTTCTAAAGGAATTAGCACAGGTGTAAGTGGGAGTAAGTGAGTTTGCATGATGCTAAGTTTAGTGTCATGCAAACCTACTTAAAGCTGCTTAAAACTGCTTCACCCAGTCTGTCTCCATCAGCCACTGTTCTGCCTAGCAACAAAATAATCAGTCCTGCCAAATCTAGAACCTAGGACCCTGTACACTGTAGTCAGAGCAATGTACCGCTACACCATTTGAGCTGATGCTTTTTCAAACATATGCAGTAGAGTCATTCAACAGTAGGGAAAAAGCTCTGTGGAATTACTCAGGTTTTCTATATATACATATACAGATATACATGTATGGAGATACATATATATATATATATATGAAAAATATGTTAATAGGTTCATAGGTTCAAAGGTAGTACTAGGCTATCTGCCCAAAGGCATTTATAAGCCTAGCCAGAATGTGTTGGCTTTCGCCACCCCTTAGATTAGTTCCTTGTGCCTCTGTCCAGCAGAGCCATTGAAGTGATCCCGAGGGTAAACTATCTGTTTCCCATCCACTCATCAAGGTTTCAGTTGAAGAGGGTTAGCGAGGAGCACTGCCTAATGTAGACTGGAATCTTGTTCCAGAGCTTGGGAAGTCTCTGGAACAAGAATCTATCCCTCCAGCATGTCCTATTTATAGTTGTGGTGAGGTTTAGATCCCTGGAGCATGTGGCTCAAGGGAATATGGTTTTATTTAGGTGGAGCATGTCCATCAATTCTGGGTTGGACATCGCCTTGTATGTCAGGCAGAGATCACCTCTGACTAGGCGGTATGCAGTCGAGTACAGCTGGAGTTTCTTCAGTCGAGCTGCATAGAGCATCTGTTTGAGGCTAGTGATCCTCTTGGTGAGGTACTTCTGTGGTCTTTCCAGCTGTTGCAGGTGTCTTGTAAGGTACATCCCAAATGGGGCATTGTACTCTATGATGGGTCTGATGAGTGATGCGTAAAGGGGCACAATGACCTCTTTTGATCTGGATGCAAACCCTTTTGTGATTAGGGGGCCACATAGAAGGATTTTCTAACCACTTTGGCAATGTGATTATCAAAGGAGAGGTTAATATCTACTTGGGTCCCCAGATCCCTTATTACATATTCCTTATTTAGGGGGCTACCACCTATGTTGTAGTTTGTGGGCACTTTGTTTTTTCCAAAGGAGATGACTATGCACTTTTTGGCATTTAGCTTGAGGCCATGGTTTTGACATCAGGTATCTGTCTCAGTGAGAACCTTTTGGAGGATGTCTGTGTCAGCCAGAGAGTCAATTATAGCTCCTAGTTTGCAGTCATCTGTGAACTTGGTCAGCCATAGTCCTCCTGTGCTTGCCTGTACCTCTGAGAAGTATATGCCAAACAGGAGGGGTCCTTGGACTGAGCCCTGGGGAATGTCACTTGTAACCGGTTAAGAGTCAGACCTAGCTCCTGCAACTCTTACCATGTGGGTTCTGTCCATGAGCCAGTTGGCAACCCATCTGATAACATAGGGTTTATGTTCAGGCCGGTGAGCTTGCCTATAATACCTGAATGGGGAATGTTGTTGAAGGTCTTTGTGAGGTCTAGGTAGGCTGTGTGGACTACCTTTCCCTCATCTATAGCCTTGGTAACTGTCTCAAAGAAGTCCACGAGGTTTAGGAGGCATGATATGCCCTTAACAAAACTGAATTGGGTAAGGTCCAGTGTTTGGAGATTCCCAATGTCTCTGTTAATGAGATCCATGATGATGTGCTCCATAGCCTTGCTGACTAAGCTAGTCAGGCTTATAGGGCGATAGTTCCCAGGGTCTGTTTTGGCTCCACCTTTGTGGAGCAGAATATCTGTTGCTGTGCATCACTCTATGGGCATGTAGCCTGTGGAGAGGCTGAGTTTGAACAGTGTGTTTAGGTGAGGGATTAGTTAATCTTTGAGCTCATGTAGGATCCAGCCTGGGACACCGTCCGGTCCCATTGATGCTGTGCTTTCGGCTTTGGATAGGGCTGTTTTAACCTGAGTGTCTGTGATTTCAGGGGCACTACATTCTTCTAGTATAGTTATGGGCCCTTTTGGGGGTGAGAGGGGGGTGACATTTGCACTGAACCTGCCTCCTAGGATGTTGGCTATATCGGTCAGCTCAGTGTATTTTGTGCCATTCTGCACTAACTCCGAGCAGATCTGAGGATTGCCACTTAGATTCTTGACATAGCTAAAGAATGCCTTGTGGTTATCTTTGGAGTCCTTAGCAATTTTTCTTTTGAAGCTAGCCTTGGATGATTTTATGATTGATTGCAGTTTCTTGATGATACTGATCAGGGATGTCTTCCCTTCTTGGTATTTTACTCTTTTCTGAACTAGTTTCCTCCTTCTATTGTATAGCTTGTTTATGACAGGGATCCACCAGACTGGTTTCCTTGTCTTAGAGGAGTGAGTCTTGGTTTTGCTTGGGATAGTATGATCCATACATTCTTGTAGGTGCCCGTAGAGTGCATTAGTAAAGAATTTTGCAGCTTGAACAGCGTTATCCTTAGCATGGGGGCTTTGAAACTTTCCACCTCGATCTTAAGTAATGTGAAGTTTGCTTTTGAAAAGTTTTTCATGGTGTTTTCTTTGACCGACGGTGGGGAGCAGAATGTGGATATCCAGAGTGATTAGTTTATGGTCAGATCTAACCAGTGAGGGGTTGACCTCCGGTGTGGAAAACTGGTCGCCCATGTTGGTGATGACCAGGTCCAATATGTTGTCACCTCTGGTGAGGGTGTTGACCAGGGCGTTTGAGTTTATAAATGCTAGGAAATGATGGGCAAGGGAGTTAGTACTTGAGTAGTTCTCTCAGTTAATGTTTGGGTAATTGATATCACCCAAAATCAGTGTGTTTGGTAGGACCTTTATGTTTCCCAGAGTTTCCAGAAATGAGGAGTTGGGGTCCTGGGACATGGTGGGTGATCTGTAGCAAGCTACAATTTGAATTGCAGTTTTTCCCATTGTTAGTTGCACGTGGATGATCTCTGAAACATCGTGCTGTGCCACTAACCTGGAGGTGTGGGTATCCTTGATGAATATGGATACGCCCCCGCCTTTTGCATTTTGGTCTAGGTTTTGTGGCTGAAATGTGTGGTAGGAGTTTTAGCCTGGTAGTGCTGGGGTGCTTTCTGGAGCCTTAAGACAGGTTTCTGTTACTGCACATATATTAATTTTCTCTATACTGAGAAGTGCCTTGAGTGCGTGCATTTTGATGTTTAGACTTCTGGCATTGGGTTTGTCTTTTGAGCTTTGCCTAAAAAAGACACTATGGGGGTGGCAAGAGCCTTGGCCATTATCCGAAAGCCTAAGGATGACAGGTGCAAGCCATCTCTAGTGAAGCAGCGTGGCTTGTCGAGCATGTCATCCCAGGCTGACATACACTGGATCCCCTTTGAATGACACCAGAAGCTTAGCCAGTTGTTGAAATTGATATGTTTTTCTTTATACCATGGTATCATTCTTGGTGAGGGTAGGATGCTACTCAGGTTCAGGGTCATACTGGCCTGGGCTATGTGATCAGAGAGCTCCTCCGTGTCTCTTTTCATATAGTCCAGGGAGGTACAGCTCAGGTCATTCACACCAACATGGACAATGACAGAGTCGTATTTGTACTTGTTCTGGAGTGACCTGAGTGCTTATGTTATGTGGCGGATCCTGGCACCTGACAGGCAGCTAACAGTAACCTTCTCTTTGTTCAGCCTAGTGAGTGTGATGTCAGTGTGCCTGACTATAGAGTCACCTATTACTAGTGTGTTGGGTATGTTATTTTGCCTTAAGGGCTGTGATTGCGTGGCACACTGGTTTTGTGAAGTATGTGTTTCATGGTTTGTGTTGGGGGGTGGTGGTTGCTTGGATGTCTGCTTTGGAAGTCTCTGCTGCTTTTGCAGATTTTTATTTAGAGCCTCCAAATATGTTTTTGTGTATTTATGTGTGATTTCTGCCAGTGCTAGTTTTCATGACCTGTATACAAGCACAAAAAACTTGCAAATGTGGGTTTTATAGCAGGGAAATGAAAGAGAAAAAAATTAGTCCAAAATGACCAATAAACTACTAATTTCTGGTCTGAAACTACTCCTCCAGGGACAGAGAGGCTGCTTAAAGTTCCCCTGTCTCACAGGTAAACAGAGAAACTTCCTTCTATCCAGGTAAGGTATGGGCAAACACAGAAACTTGTAACACAGCACTGAATTCGGCACTAACCTGAAAACTGGACTATACTATCTTAGAAACGCGGGAAAACAAGTATATATTTTTTTTTTCAGAAAATAAAGCAGATACAATCAAAAGAAACACTTTAACTACACAGAAATGGCTATCACACTTGAGTGTGTAGCCTACACCAGTTAAACAGGTAATTTAAACACAAAAACTACTTTGTTAAAGTGCAGGCAGTAAAATAAGTACAATATGTAGCTGAAACAAGCTTTTTAAATCACAGAAACTCTAAACAAAATTGGTGTTTTAGATGGAATTAGCTAAAGGCAGCAAGAAAATGCAGAAAAATGATACTTAATCAATCCAAAGTCTCTCTTTTGTCTCTCTACTGCTGTAGACCTCTGAAGGGCACCAGGCAGAAGCTTGCTAAGCTCTATACAAGTGCAAAACCTTGCAAGTGCAGGTTTTATAGTAGGGAAATGAAAGAGATAGAAATTAGCCCAAAATGGCCAATAAACTACTAATTTCTGGGCTAAAACCACTCCTCCAGGGACAGATAGGCTGCTCATAGCTCCCTTCTCTCACAGGTGAACAGAGAAACTTCCTTCTATCCAAGTAAGGTATGGACAAACACAGAAACTTGTAACACAGGCCTGAATTCAGCACTAACCTAAAAACTTGACTATACTAGTTAAGAAAGATGGGAAAACAAGTATTTTTGGTTTTTTAGTTTTTTTTAGAAAAATAAAGCAGATACAATAAAAAAAACACTTTAGATGCACGGAAATGGCTATCACAATTGAGTGTGTAGCATACATCAGTTAAACAGGTAATTTAAACACAAAAAACAACTTTGTTAAAGTGCAGGCAGTAAAATAAGTACAATATGTAGCTGATACAAGCTTTTTAAATCACAGAAAGTCTAAAAAAATCAGTGTTTTAGGTGGAATTAGCTAAAGGCAGCAAGGAAATGCAGAAAAATTATAATCACTCCAAAGTCTCTCTTTTGTCTCTCTGCTGTTGAACTCTGCAGAGCACCAGGCAATAGCTTGCTGAGCGTTAAACAATTATATATATATATATATATATATATATATATATATATATCTAGGGATGTATTTCAAATATTGCTCTTGTAGATATAGAAATTTGCTTGAGTAACAGGCTTTGTTTCAGCATACATGTTCTGAAGGATATGAGGTCTGGAACTGACATTATGTCATCATTTGCTGGCAGAAATTCTCAGATCATCACAGTGATTTACCAGAGAAATTAATATAATTTGTGGAACAGAGACAAATTTGAGCAATAAACCTGGATGTTCTGCAACAAGCTGGTCAGGTGAGAGGTATGTTCAGAACCCTCTAGTGCAATGAATCTAGACCAAGCCTGACAAAGTGGAGGAAGAAAGCCATGAAAATAGGGACATATCTGAAATACTTATCTAGATAAGCTGAGACAGTTGCTACAGTAACACCGTCTGTTCTAACATATATTGACCGAAATAGCACAACTCCAAGACTCATTTGCTTCTCATCGATTAGTGCCTGAAACCCTCACATCATCCCACTGTTTTGTCAGACATACACAGCACTTATGGGGACTGAGCAAAGATATGAACCAGACAACTAGACATCCTACGAATATCTGGACATAACATATTAGGGAAAGTACACTGAGCTACTTAGCATATCACCAAGCACTGTCCAAACTACAGTCAGACTACACAACACTCTCCCATGTCAGCTATGGGGAATTACACATGCATTTGCAAATATATCAGGCACTACAGGGATGTAACAATAGTGAAAAACAGTCACCAGTGTGAGCTTGCATACCCGCAACCAATTTCACCACACCAAACTACAGTCAGACTACACAACACTCTCCCAAGTCAGCTATGGGGAATTACACATGCATTTGCAAACATATCAGGCACTACAGGGATGTAACAATAGTGAAAAACAGTCACCAGTGTGAGCTTGCATACCCGCAACCAATTTCACCACACAGTGACATAGTGGTAAGCCAAATGGACAATAGAGTATAATGACTGTGTGAACATAAAAAATATCATGTATGATGCTCACACACTACCCCTACATATACTGCCCCAAGTCACAGTGTAGTCTGACTCCTGCGGTGGTACGGAACATGTCTCAGTCTTCCCCCACAGACATATACAGCCGATAGATCACCAGAAACTGGAGAAACATGCACAGTCACATAGAAAATGAGCCATGACATTTAAATGTACCCCTTCCCTGCATAGCGCAGCAAACATTTACACACTACACTGCTACACAGTCCTGACAGTCTGTTAGTAATTGCCACATATACATAGACACCTCAACTGTACAGATTCCCTCAGAATGTCCAGGCTCTGTCCTCATATATATGGCCTCTTCCTCATAACATGTCTGGCTTTCTGCTACATCACGGGGATGATATCAGGAAGGAAGGCACTAATTAATGATATACCATACCTATCAACCTCTTACTGCATGACATCTGGACAAAGCCTGACATAATTGGGGGACAGAGGCTCAAACTCAGGAGCATAATTGAAATATTGCTGTTATAAACAGAGAAAGTTGCTGGTGTTACAGGGTTTGTTGTAACATATCTTAACTGAGGGATATGAAGTCAGAAACACAAATGGAAGTTAGTGTTTACTCACTGCAATACCCAGGGTATGCTACTGATTTGCCAAGGCCAACTGTCAGAGGAACAAACCAAACATGAGAGCCAAACTTCTGGCCATTCTGCGGATAGCCCTACAGTTGAGAGTTATGTCAACCACATAACACTGTCAGACAGAGACCCACGCAGAATATCCATGTCCACACAAACCCTGTTAAACTAGCATGAATACAAATGTATTACAACAATGCTCACATTTTGTCCCTAAGTCTGGGAACTTCTCCCCCATTTGGTTGGGCTGTCTCCGCATGTTTTGTTGTAAGTGGTATTTCCAACTACCCTCTGTGATGCTGTTGTTCACACACCTCCATGATGTTCCCCTCACAGGCAAGGAAAAGGGGCAATGCCCACATGAAGTACTCAATTATAGGAGTGTGTTGCCATTCCAATGATTATAGGAATAACAACACAGCTGTTCTGCATGCAATTAGCAAGTGGGGGACACCAATTTTTGCATAGGCCATCACCTGCTCATGAGCATTACCTACAAAAGGCAAGCTGCTTCCTATGCAAAACTGGTCTATACCTCTACATGGGTAGACAGAGAAAGAGAGAGAGAGAGACACACACACACACACACACACACACACACACACACACACACACACACACACACACACACACACACACACACACAGACTGAAACAAAAACAGGAATTGGAATCCAAACCAACAATAATTGGGAAAAAATGGTATGTCAAACAAGTAAGCATGTAATGGAATGCAGTAGGGGGTATGCAATAATGGGATATAGGATGTTAAACTAATTTGTCTCAACAAGACTTGCTGTACTGATATATTGCTGATCATCACCTATGACCATAGCATGTGTGTCTGTCTGCAGTGACATAGATCACAGCTCAGGCCCCTGAATCACCCCAGGAAGAAATGGCTCACTTATTATTCTACTGGAGTGTCTGTTGAACAATACCGACTGCGAAACTGCTTGGCCAGCTACTGGAAAGTTGTAGATATCCATATGTTACTGGTGAATACAACTATGATATACATGTTTGTCTCACAAATCTGAGAGACCTATACAGGGTATTTGCATAGTAAACTATCGTTGCAGATATGTGTGTTGAACTGCATGTGATATACTGAGCTCATGCCATTCAACTGTCCAGGGTTATGCACATTGACCATATGTGTGCCTCACCTTTGTAGTCATTTACTCATAGAGTTCTAAATATCGACAAATGCAGACAGAAAACCAGGAACCAACAAAATCCAAGGCCACAGGACCCGAATCTCCAAGGAATGTGATTTCAAACCAAATAAGTTAAAAACAACACATTTATTGGTACGTAATCCAAGTCCATCTTTCCGAGCGAAAGCACTTGGTCTATTGTTGGTTGTTCATTGGTGTGATTTGGACTTGGATTATGTACCAATAAAAGTGTTGTTTTTAACGTATTTGGTTTGAAATGACATTCCTAGGAGATTCAGGTCCTGTGGCCTTGGATTTTGTTGACTCATAGAGTTCTGTTATGTCTGGCAAATCATTGGCAAATCTGTGAAGAGTGACATTAGAACATACTAGCATACATATGAGTGTTGGACATCCTCCAGGGTATTTCTGTGAATGCAAAGGCTACTGTGCTATCAAATGACTTAAGTGTATTACAGCAATATTATGAAAGTGTCACTAATTTTGGGCCATTGCCCCATGTATGTGTGGTTTCCTCATGTCCTGCTCAAACAGGTTGAGAGGTATGTCTGAGCAGCAAGAGTGTACCATATTGAAAGAACAGAAATGTATTTCATGTATTAAATGTGCACATGTATGTATGAGTAGGTGTACCTGGAAGCCTCATAACAACAGATATGGGATGCAAAATGTCGGGTAAATAAGCTGTACATGTTGTACATGTGTGTAATCCTAGTTTCCATGCATCCAACAGACATAACTTTCTACAGCTACTGGTTGTTGCATTGCCCTGACACAGACATGGGTACTAGAATAAGTATGTTTATCAGGTTGAAATTGGAGAGGTGTCCAACTGTGTTATGACCTTGTGTCCATGTCTACTACAGACACAAGCACCTACATAGCTGTATGGACTGAGCAATACCTCACTCGTTAAACCTGCCTCCACCAAGGTAGAATAATCCCCTTTGCTGGACAGCAGCAATATACAAACCACATAACTGGTTGCTATATTCTTTGTACAGGGCCAAGTAGGAGCAGGCACCAACTTGGAAGCAAGTCAACCTTTGTCTGAATGACAAATAAGGCCACAGGTGAATTATTGTAAGACTAACTATGAATGCAAATTGGACACATTCACCAAGGCCAATCACAAGGCCGTCTTCACATGTGTCTTCAATCTCAGAGGCAACAACCCACCCTAACCTGTAATGGTGGTCAATCACACCACATGCTCAGCCACCATAGCTATAGCCAAACTGCTGCAGACAGGTTAAGGTCAAACATCATCCCCCTGTCCCACCATCAATATAGGTGGATATGCACAACACCCGCACCACTCCCCTCCTCATCAGGGAGCAGGTGCATAATTCCTATTCAAAGTCAACAAAAGTAAGTCTTCATGGGACCTAATAACATTCCTGTCTGCATCCTACATGAACTCAGGCATATGCTCCCAGCTCAAATAAACACTGTACGCAAGCAAAGCCTGAGCACCTATGCATCCAATCTGCAAGGTAGATGGCCACTGTCATCCCTCTGTACAAAGGTGAATGATGAATGTTGGGTTATGCAATGTACTGGCCCTCATTGGGGGAACATGACAGATCACCAGGAGTGGAATGCAGGTTCATATTGTACCGATAGATGACAGGGTATGATGTTGTTGTAAGTGGTGGCTAATAGTCATCCATGTTGATGTGCAGGTTCTGTAAATAACTTTGACCAATGTATGAGGTCTTGTGATGTGTTTCCCTGTTTATGTCTTCCAGGTGACCTACAGCGGCAAAGACAACCACCATATACTGCAGCCAAAAATGCAGCCATCATGGATGCCATTATCCAGCACCATGAGGTGATGTTTGGCCATGGCCAACACAATCTGCGGGAGTGGACCACCCTGTGGGATGACCTTGTCTGCAGAGTTAACAACTTGGGCCACCATGGAAGCACATACGATCAGGTCAGGCATTGGGCAACTGACCTGATACATCATGTCTGGCAAAGTGCTGTTGCCGTGGCCAGGGACTGTACTGCTACAGGAGGGGGTCCTGCCACACAGGCCCCACTTACGGCAACAGAGGAGCTCCTTGCCAACCTTCAGGCAGACCCCACACATCAAACAAGTCAAGAAACACAAGTCATGGAGGTGGGTGGCACCCAGGCAACAGGTGAGGAGCATCCAGGTAAGGCCCCAGTGCACATCAATTGAACACTGTAGCAGTCATACTGGATTGTGTAGAATATCTACATGCATATGTCAGGTCAAACTGTATTTGAGGGTGGGGTTTTCTAATTCACACAAATGCACATCTATAGTGAAGGGCAACAAATTGTGTTCTATCTGAGCTTGTACTGTACATGTGCAGAAAAGTAGCATTCATCTTGTACTATTAACACATGTGAGTCTGCTGACAATACCTCTCCCCCACAACTACATAGGTCCCTCTGATCTGGATGTGAGAGAGCAGCCTGAAACCGGTGAGCATGAGATTGTCCTGTTGTGGCTCATCAGTACCCCAGGCACATTAAGGTCATGCATGTTACCATGCACACAACTGCTACTCTCAGCCATATTGTGATATGTGCATGTTCACTTGTGGTGGGGTTAACTGCACTACATCACAGTGGTCGCCACAGAGGCCTATTTGTAGGAGATATAACATATCTGTAGCATACCACACAACCTGTCATTGCAAGATGGCTGGACATGACTGACAAAATGGGGGGACAAAGGCCCAAAGCTAGGACATAGTTTAAAAATTAGTCATGCAGTGCATATAAAAGATGTACACACCCCTGTTAAAATGCCAGGTATTTGTGATATACAAAAATGAGACCAGTATAAAACATTTCCAAACTCTTCCAACCTTTAATGTGACCTAAAACCTGTACAATCCAATTGTAAAACGAACAGATCTGTTAGGGAACAATTATGACAAAAAATGTACAATAAGCTAGATGCATAAGTGTGCACGGGCTGAAGCTAATACTGTGTTGAAGCAGCTTTTGATATAATTACAGCATTATGTTTTCTTGGGCACACACACACATGCCATCAGTTACAGGGACTCTTTGATTAACACCAAATAAAGATCAGCTGTCCTACTAGGATTTTCTTGTCATTTACCCAGTTGCCTGCTACAGCAACAGCCATGGTTTGCATAAAGCTTACAAAGCATTAAAGGGATGTCATTGTTGAAAGGTATCAGCCTGGAGAAGGCTACAAAAACATTTCCACAGCACTGCATATACCATGGAACACAGTGATGACAGTCATCAAAAGGTGGTAAAAACACGGGGCATAAGTGACATTGCGAAGAAGTTGTCATCCCTCCAAGTGTATTGAAAGACAAGACCCAAACTGGTCAGAGAGGCTGCCAAGAGACCTACAGCAACACTAAAAGAGTTGCAGGAATCTCTGGCAGGTACTGGTTGTGTACTACATTTGATAACAATCCCCCATATATTCCACATGTCTGGCCTATGGGGGTAGGGTTGGAAGCCTTTTTTCACACAGAACAACATGCAAGTCTGGCTGAATTTTCAAGAACAATACATCAGGTTTCTAAAAGCATGTGGGAAAATGTGTTATGGTGTAGTGAGACCAAGGTTGCACTGTTTGACCACAATTCCAAATGGTTTATTTGGCGCAATAACAACACTGTGCATCACCAAAAGAACACCATCCCCACAGTGAAGGATGGTGATGGCAGTGTCCTACTTTGGGGTTGCTGTTCATAAGCTGGAAATGGGCCTTTAGCCAAGGTGGAGGGAATTATGAACAGTTCCAAATACCAGTCCATTTTTGCCCAAAATCTTCAGGTGTCTGCTAGGAAGTTATGGATGAAGAGGAATCTCACATTTCCACACAATAATGACCTAAACCATGCATCCAAATCAGAAAAAGAATGGCTTCACCAGAAGATGATCAATGTTTTGTAATGGCACAGACAGAGTCCACACCTACATCCAATAAGAAATCTGTCAGGTGCCCTGAAGAGGGCTGTGCACACGAGATGCCCTCGCAATCTGACAGATTTGGAGGGCTTCTGCAAAGGAGAGAGTGTAAATATTGCTAATTCATGATGTGCAAATACTGATAGGCACCTTCCCAAGAGGACCAACTACTGTAATTAAATCAAAACATGCTTTAACAAAGTATTAGTATAAGGGTGTGTACAGTCATGCAACCAGCCTATTGTACGTATTTCATTTTCTGTTACCCCTAACAGATGTGTTTGTTCTTCAATTGGATTGCACAGGGTATAGGTCACATTAAAGGAGGGAAACATTATGACATGATTTATGTGGTCTCATGTTATTTATCAGAAAAACCTGGCATGTTAACAGGGGTGTGTACACTTATTATATCCACTTTAAGCAGCAAATAGATAAAAGAAGCATGCAGAACAGACCACCAGCAATATCCAAATTTATTTAAGTGCTTTTCATCAAGTTTCAGAAGTCTGAAACTTGACGAAAAGCACTTAAATAAACTTAAATTTTGCTGGTGGTCTGTTCTACATGCTTCTTTCGTCTATTTGCTGCTATTGAGTGGTTTTACTTTGTTTATATCCATTGTAAGCTTAGAAGGTTGTTCCAGTTTTGTTTTAACATACATTTACTGCAGGTTTTGAAGCGTGAAACTCAAATTATGTCATTAATTATTGATGCCAATCCTCAGATTATCCCAGTTAATGTGTCAGACAAACACAGGATTTCTGAGGGACAGACCAAAAATATGAGCCACACATCTAGACATTCAGAGAACTTCTGTACAGTTTAGAGGTATGTTCTGTAGGAGTTGCCAATGTGCTATACAGGTGAACAACAATAATGTATACATGGCTGCAGTGTGTGCTATATGAAGGCCCATCACCTACTAACACTACTCACATATCCCAGAGGTGTATATTAGTAGTAATATTAAGTGGAAAGGGCTGCACTGCATGATGTTGAGGGCCTGTCCAGAGTATGTATGGTGTGGTCTGATTGTGTCCTGAATGTCACCAGTTGGCTATTGTGAGGTCTGTGTAATGCCTTTGTACCATGTCACCTGTGTGTGTGTGTGTGTGTGTGTGTGTGTGTGTGTGTGTGTGTGTGTGTGTGTGTGTGTGTGTGTGTGTGTGTGTGTGTGTGTGTGTGTGTGTGTGTGTGTGTGTATGTCTGTGTTTGTGTGTGTGTGTGTGTGTGTGTGTGTGTGTGTGTGTGTGTGTGTGTGTGTGTGTGTGTGTGCGTGTGTGCATGTGTGTGTGTGCATGTGTGTGTGTGTGTGTGCGTGTGTGTGTATGTGTGTGTACTAGCAAACCTTATAGTGCAAGTATTAATTTACATATATTGTCTTCCCCTCAAAGGTGGACATGGTGGTCGTAGTCCCTCCCGCTCAGAATCTGATGTCAGTGTCTCTGCAGACTCTGGCAATGATGATGGTCATAGTGGGACCCAGATGGGTTTGTCACAGGCTGAATATGTGCCATCGGTTGGCATTCCACAGTCATCCACAATGTCCCCGCACACAGTCACAATGCCCACACATACCCCATCCACAGCAGCCATAGTTGTCAGGTGGTGG